>NW_027472847.1:0-224471 GCF_030347505.1 Rhynchophorus ferrugineus
CGAGATATGGACTATCGATAATTTACACCTTAGGCTCTGCTTCTAACTTGGGCCCAAATTGTAAAATGGTCTTATCTATTGGCGATTTCGTTCCAATTCACATTCCAAGTAATATTCGGCATACTAATTACATTGCCGGTTGCCAAATTGCATTATCTCTTATAGTTTCCGAGATATGGACTATCAATAATTTACACCTTAGGCTCTGCTTCTAACTTGGGCCCCAAATTGTAAAATGGTCTTATCTGTTGGCGATTTCGTTCCAATTCACATTCCAAGTAATATTCGGCATGCTAATTACATTGCCGGTTGCGAAATTGCATCATCTCTTATAGTTTCAGAGATATGGACTATCGATAATTTACACCTTAGGCTCTGCTTCTAACTTGGGCCCAAATTGTAAAATGGTCTTATCTATTGGCGATTTCGTTCCAATTCACATTCCAAGTAATATTCGGCATGCTAATTACTTTGCCGGTTGCCAAATTGCATTATCTCTTATAGTTTCCGAGATATGGACTATCGATAATTTACACCTTAGGCTCTGCTTCTAACTTGGGCCCAAATTGTAAAATGGTCTTATCTATTGGCGATTTCGTTCCAATTCACATTCCAAGTAATATTCGGCATGCTAATTACATTGCCGGTTGCCAAATTGCATTATCTCTTATAGTTTCCGAGATATGGACTATCGATAATTTACACCTTAGGCTCTGCTTCTAACTTGGGCCCAAATTGTAAAATGGTCTTATCTATTGGCGATTTCGTTCCAATTCACATTCCAAGTAATATTCGGCATGCTAATTACATTGCCGGTTGCCAAATTGCATTATCTCTTATAGTTTCCGAGATATGGACTATCGATAATTTACACCTTAGGCTCTGCTTCTAACTTGGGCCCAAATTGTAAAATGGTCTTATCTATTGGCGATTTCGTTCCAATTCACACTCCAAGTAATATTCGGCATGCTAATTACATTGCCGGTTGCGAAATTGCATTATCTCTTATAGTTTCCGAGATATGGACTATCAATAATTTACACCTTAGGCTCTGCTTCTAACTTGGGCCCAAATTGTAAAATGGTCTTATCTATTGGCGATTTCGTTCCAATTCACATTCCAAGTAATATTCGGCATGCTAATTACATTGCCGGTTGCCAAATTGCATTATCTCTTATAGTTTCCGAGATATGGACTATCGATAATTTACACCTTAGGCTCTGCTTCTAACTTGGGCCCAAATTGTAAAATGGTCTTATCTATTGGCGATTTCGTTCCAATTCACATTCCAAGTAATATTCGGCATGCTAATTACATTGCCGGTTGCCAAATTGCATTATCTCTTATAGTTTCCGAGATATGGACTATCGATAATTTACACCTTAGGCTCTGCTTCTAACTTGGGCCCAAATTGTAAAATGGTCTTACCTATTGGCGATTTCGTTCCAATTCACATTCCAAGTAATATTCGGCATGCTAATTACATTGCCGGTTGCCAAATTGCATTATCTCTAATAGTTTCCGAGATATGGACTATCGATAATTTACACCTTAGGCTCTGCTTCTAACTTGAGCCCAAATTGTAAAATGGTCTTATCTATTGGCGATTTCGTTCCAATTCACATTCCAAGTAATATTCGGCATGCTAATTACATTGCCGGTTGCCAAATTGCATTATCTCTTATAGTTTCCGAGATATGGACTATCGATAATTTACACCTTAGGCTCTGCTTCTAACTTGGGCCCAAATTGTAAAATGGTCTTATCTATTGGCGATTTCGTCCCAATTCACATTCCAAGTGATATTCGGCATGCTAATTACATTGCCGGTTGCGAAATTGCATTATCTCTTATAGTTTCCGAGATATGGACTATCGATAATTTACACCTTAGGCTCTGCTTCTAACTTGGGCCCAAATTGTAAAATGGTCTTATCTATTGGCGATTTCGTTCCAATTCACATTCCAAGTAATATTCGGCATGCTAATTACATTGCCGGTTGCCAAATTGCATTATCTCTTATAGTTTCCGAGATATGGACTATCGATAATTTACACCTTAGGCTCTGCTTCTAACTTGGGCCCAAATTGTAAAATGGTCTTATCTATTGGCGATTTAGTTGCAATTCACATTCCAAGTAATATTCGGCATGCTAATTACATTGCCGGTTGCCAAATTGCATTATATCTTATAGTTTCCGAGATATAGACTATCGATAATTTACACCTTAGGCTCTGCTTCTAACTTGGGCCCAAATTGTAAAATGGTCTTATCTATTGGCGATTTCGTTCCAATTCACACTCCAAGTAATATTCGGCATGCTAATTACATTGCCGGTTGCGAAATTGCATTATCTCTTATAGTTTCCGAGATATGGACTATCAATAATTTACACCTTAGGCTCTGCTTCTAACTTGGGCCCAAATTGTAAAATGGTCTTATCTATTGGCGATTTCGTTCCAATTCACATTCCAAGTAATATTCGGCATGCTAATTACATTGCCGGTTGCCAAATTGCATTATCTCTTATAGTTTCCGAGATATGGACTATCGATAATTTACACCTTAGGCTCTGCTTCTAACTTGGGCCCAAATTGTAAAATGGTCTTATCTATTGGCGATTTCGTTCCAATTCACATTCCAAGTAATATTCGGCATGCTAATTACATTGCCGGTTGCCAAATTGCATTATCTCTTATAGTTTCCGAGATATGGACTATCGATAATTTACACCTTAGGCTCTGCTTCTAACTTGGGCCCAAATTGTAAAATGGTCTTACCTATTGGCGATTTCGTTCCAATTCACATTCCAAGTAATATTCGGCATGCTAATTACATTGCCGGTTGCCAAATTGCATTATCTCTTATAGTTTCCGAGATATGGACTATCGATAATTTACACCTTAGGCTCTGCTTCTAACTTGAGCCCAAATTGTAAAATGGTCTTATCTATTGGCGATTTCGTTCCAATTCACATTCCAAGTAATATTCGGCATGCTAATTACATTGCCGGTTGCCAAATTGCATTATCTCTTATAGTTTCCGAGATATGGACTATCGATAATTTACACCTTAGGCTCTGCTTCTAACTTGGGCCCAAATTGTAAAATGGTCTTATCTATTGGCGATTTCGTCCCAATTCACATTCCAAGTGATATTCGGCATGCTAATTACATTGCCGGTTGCGAAATTGCATTATCTCTTATAGTTTCCGAGATATGGACTATCGATAATTTACACCTTAGGCTCTGCTTCTAACTTGGGCCCAAATTGTAAAATGGTCTTATCTATTGGCGATTTCGTTCCAATTCACATTCCAAGTAATATTCGGCATGCTAATTACATTGCCGGTTGCCAAATTGCATTATCTCTTATAGTTTCCGAGATATGGACTATCGATAATTTACACCTTAGGCTCTGCTTCTAACTTGGGCCCAAATTGTAAAATGGTCTTATCTATTGGCGATTTAGTTGCAATTCACATTCCAAGTAATATTCGGCATGCTAATTACATTGCCGGTTGCCAAATTGCATTATATCTTATAGTTTCCGAGATATAGACTATCGATAATTTACACCTTAGGCTCTGCTTCTAACTTGGGCCCAAATTGTAAAATGGTCTTATCTATTGGCGATTTCGTTCCAATTCACATTCCAAGTAATATTCGGCATGCTAATTACATTGCCGGTGGCCAAATTGCATTATCTCTTATAGTTTCCGAGATATGGACTATCGATTATTTACACCTTAGGCTCTGCTCCTAACTTGGGCCCAAATTGTAAAATGGTCTTATCTATTGGCGATTTCGTTCCAATTCACATTCCAAGTAATATTCGGCATGCTAATTACATTGCCGGTTGCCAAATTGCATTATCTCTTATAGTTTCCGAGATATGGACTATCGATAATTTACACCTTAGGCTCTGCTTCTAACTTGGGCCCAAATTGTAAAATTTTCTTATCTATTGGCGATTTAGTTGCAATTCACATTCCAAGTAATATTCGGCATGCTAATTACATTGCCGGTTGCCAAATTGCATTATCTCTTATAGTTTCCGAGATATGGACTATCGATAATTTACACCTTAGGCTCTGCTTCTAACTTGGGCCCAAATTGTAAAATGGTCTTATCTATTGGCGATTTCGTTCCAATTCACATTCCAAGTAATATTCGGCATACTAATTACATTGCCGGTTGCCAAATTGCATTATCTCTTATAGTTTCCGAGATATGGACTATCAATAATTTACACCTTAGGCTCTGCTTCTAACTTGGGCCCAAATTGTAAAATGGTCTTATCTATTGGCGATTTCGTTCCAATTCACATTCCAAGTAATATTCGGCATGCTAATTACATTGCCGGTTGCCAAATTGCATTATCTCTTATAGTTTCCGAGATATGGACTATCGATAATTTACACCTTAGGCTCTGCTTCTAACTTGGGCCCAAATTTTAAAATGGCCTTATCTATTGGCGATTTCGTCCCAATTCACATTCCAAGTAATATTCGGCATGCTAATTACATTGCCGGTTGCGAAATTGCATCATCTCTTATAGTTTCAGAGATATGGACTATCGATAATTTACACCTTAGGCTCTGCTTCTAACTTGGGCCCAAATTGTAAAATGGTCTTATCTATTGGCAATTTCGTTCCAATTCACATTCCAAGTAATATTCGGCATGCTAATAACATTGCCGGTTGCCAAATTGCATTATCTCTTATAGTTTCCGAGATATGGACTATCGATAATTTACACCTTAGGCTCTGCTTCTAACTTGGGCCCAAATTGTAAAATGGTCTTATCTATTGGCGATTTCGTTCCAATTCACAATCCAAGTAATATTCGGCATGCTAATTACATTGCCGGTTGCCAAATTGCATTAACTCTTATAGTTTCCGAGATATGGACTATCGATAATTTACACCTTAGGCTCTGCTTCTAACTTGGGCCCAAATTGTAAAATGGTCTTATCTATTGGCGATTTCGTTCCAATTCACATTCCAAGTAACATTCGGCATGCTAATTACATTGCCGGTTGCCAAATTGCATTATCTCTTATAGTTTCCGAGATATGGACTATCGATAATTTACACCATAGGCTCTGCTTCTAACTTGGGCCCAAATTGTAAAATGGCCTTATCTATTGGCGATTTCGTTCCAATTCACATTCCAAGTAATATTCGGCATGCTAATTACATTGCCGGTTGCCAAATTGCATTATCTCTTATAGTTTCCGAGTTATGGACTATCGATAATTTACACCTTAGGCTCTGCTTCTAACTTGAGCCCAAATTGTAAAATGGTCTTATCTATTGGCGATTTCGTTCCAATTCACTTTCCAAGTAATATTCGGCATGCTAATTACATTGCCGGTTGCCAAATTGCATTATCTCTTATAGTTTCCGAGATATGGACTATCGATAATTTACACCTTAGGCTCTGCTTCTAACTTGGGCCCAAATTGTAAAATGGTCTTATCTATTGGCGATTTCGTTCCAATTCACATTCCAAGTAATATTCGGCATGCTAATTGCATTGCCGGTTGCCAAATTGCATTATCTCTTATAGTTTCCGAGATATGGACTATCGATAATTTACACCTTAGGCTCTGCTTCTAACTTGGGCCCGAATTGTAAAATGGTCTTATCTATTGGCGATTTCGTTCCAATTCACATTCCAAGTAATATTCGGCATGCTAATTACATTGCCGGTGGCCAAGTTGCATTATCTCTTATAGTTTCCGAGATATGGACTATCGATAATTTACACCTTAGGCTCTGCTTCTAACTTGGGCCCAAATTGTAAAATAGGTTCGTCCATCGATCGATGGACGAACCTAAATGGTCTTATCTATTGGCGATTTCGTTCCAATTCACATTCCAAGTAATATTCGGCATGCTAATTACATTGCCGGTTGCCAAATTGCATTATCACTTATAGTTTCCGAGATATGGACTATCGATAATTTACACCATAGGCTCTGCTTCTAACTTGGGCCCAAATTGTAAAATGGCCTTATCTATTGGCGATTTCGTTCCAATTCACACTCCTAGTAATATTCGGCATGCTAATTACATTGCCGGTTGCGAAATTGCATTATCTCTTATAGTTTCCGAGATATGGACTATCAATAATTTACACCTTAGGCTCTGCTTCTAACTTGGGCCCAAATTGTAAAATGGTCTTATCTATTGGCGATTTCGTTCCAATTCACATTCCAAGTAATATTCCGCATGCTAATTACATTGCCGGTTGCCAAATTGCATTATCTCTTATAGTTTCCGAGATATGGACTATCGATAATTTACACCTTAGGCTCTGCTTCTAACTTGGGCCCAAATTTTAAAATGGCCTTATCTATTGGCGATTTCGTCCCAATTCACATTCCAAGTAATATTCGGCATGCTAATTACATTGCCGGTTGCGAAATTGCATCATCTCTTATAGTTTCAGAGATATGGACTATCGATAATTTACACCTTAGGCTCTGCTTCTAACTTGGGCCCAAATTGTAAAATGGTCTTATCTATTGGCAATTTCGTTCCAATTCACATTCCAAGTAATATTCGGCATGCTAATTACATTGCCGGTTGACAAATTGCATTATCTCTTATAGTTTCCGAGATATGGACTATCGATAATTTACACCTTAGGCTCTGCTTCTAACTAGGGCCCAAATTGTAAAATGGTCTTATCTATTGGCGATTTCGTTCCAATTCACAATCCAAGTAATATTCGGCATGCTAATTACATTGCCGGTTGCCAAATTGCATTAACTCTTATAGTTTCCAAGATATGGACTATCGATAATTTACACCTTAGGCTCTGCTTCTAACTTGGGCCCAAATTGAAAATGGTCTTATCTATTGGCGATTTCGTTCCAATTCACATTCCAAGTAATATTCGGCATGCTAATTACATTGCCGGTTGCCAAATTGCATTATCTCTTATAGTTTCCGAGATATGGACTATCGATAATTTACACCATAGGCTCTGCTTCTAACTTGGGCCCAAATTGTAAAATGGCCTTATCTATTGGCGATTTCGTTCCAATTCACATTCCAAGTAATATTCGGCATGCTAATTACATTGCCGGTTGCCAAATTGCATTATCTCTTATAGTTTCCGAGTTATGGACTATCGATAATTTACACCTTAGGCTCTGCTTCTAACTTGGGCCCAAATTGTAAAATGGTCTTATCTATTGGCGATTTCGTTCCAATTCACTTTCCAAGTAATATTCGGCATGCTAATTACATTGCCGGTTGCCAAATTGCATTATCTCTTATAGTTTCCGAGATATGGACTATCGATAATTTACACCTTAGGCTCTGCTTCTAACTTGGGCCCAAATTGTAAAATGGTCTTATCTATTGGCGATTTCGTTCCAATTCACATTCCAAGTAATATTCGGCATGCTAATTACTTTGCCGGTTGCCAAATTGCATTATCTCTTATAGTTTCCGAGATATGGACTATCGATAATTTACACCTTAGGCTCTGCTTCTAACTTGGGCCCAAATTGTAAAATGGTCTTATCTATTGGCGATTTCGTTCCAATTCACATTCCAAGTAATATTCGGCATGCTAATTACATTGCCGGTTGCCAAATTGCATTATCTCTTATAGTTTCCGAGATATGGACTATCGATAATTTACACCTTAGGCTCTGCTTCTAACTTGGGCCCAAATTGTAAAATGGTCTTATCTATTGGCGATTTCGTTCCAATTCACATTCCAAGTAATATTCGGCATGCTAATTACATTGCCGGTTGCCAAATTGCATTATCTCTTATAGTTTCCGAGATATGGACTATCGATAATTTACACCTTAGGCTCTGCTTCTAACTTGGGCCCAAATTGTAAAATGGTCTTATCTATTGGCGATTTCTTTCCAATTCACACTCCAAGTAATATTCGGCATGCTAATTACATTGCCGGTTGCGAAATTGCATTATCTCTTATAGTTTCCGAGATATGGACTATCAATAATTTACACCTTAGGCTCTGCTTCTAACTTGGGCCCAAATTGTAAAATGGTCTTATCTATTGGCGATTTCGTTCCAATTCACATTCCAAGTAATATTCGGCATGCTAATTACATTGCCGGTTGCCAAATTGCATTATCTCTTATAGTTTCCGAGATATGGACTATCGATAATTTACACCTTAGGCTCTGCTTCTAACTTGGGCCCAAATTGTAAAATGGTCTTATCTATTGGCGATTTCGTTCCAATTCACATTCCAAGTAATATTCGGCATGCTAATTACATTGCCGGTTGCCAAATTGCATTATCTCTTATAGTTTCCGAGATATGGACTATCGATAATTTACACCTTAGGCTCTGCTTCTAACTTGGGTCCAAATTGTAAAATGGTCTTACCTATTGGCGATTTCGTTCCAATTCACATTCCAAGTAATATTCGGCATGCTAATTACATTGCCGGTTGCCAAATTGCATTATCTCTAATAGTTTCCGAGATATGGACTATCGATAATTTACACCTTAGGCTCTGCTTCTAACTTGAGCCCAAATTGTAAAATGGTCTTATCTATTGGCGATTTCGTTCCAATTCACATTCCAAGTAATATTCGGCATGCTAATTTCATTGTCGGTTGCCAAATTGCATTATCTCTTATAGTTTCCGAGATATGGACTATCGATAATTTACACCTTAGGCTCTGCTTCTAACTTGGGCCCAAATTGTAAAATGGTCTTATCTATTGGCGATTTCGTCCCAATTCACATTCCAAGTGATATTCGGCATGCTAATTACATTGCCGGTTGCGAAATTGCATTATCTCTTATAGTTTCCGAGATATGGACTATCGATAATTTACACCTTAGGCTCTGCTTCTAACTTGGGCCCAAATTGTAAAATGGTCTTATCTATTGGCGATTTCGTTCCAATTCACATTCCAAGTAATATTCGGCATGCTAATTACATTGCCGGTTGCCAAATTGCATTATCTCTTATAGTTTCCGAGATATGGACTATCGATAATTTACACCTTAGGCTCTGCTTCTAACTTGGGCCCAAATTGTAAAATGGTCTTATCTATTGGCGATTTAGTTGCAACTCACATTCCAAGTAATATTCGGCATGCTAATTACATTGCCGGTTGCCAAATTGCATTATATCTTATAGTTTCCGAGATATAGACTATCGATAATTTACACCTTAGGCTCTGCTTCAAACTTGGGCCCAAATTGTAAAATGGTCTTATCTATTGGCGATTTCGTTCCAATTCACACTCCAAGTAATATTCGGCATGCTAATTACATTGCCGGTTGCGAAATTGCATTATCTCTTATAGTTTCCGAGATATGGACTATCAATAATTTACACCTTAGGCTCTGCTTCTAACTTGGGCCCAAATTGTAAAATGGTCTTATCTATTGGCGATTTCGTTCCAATTCACATTCCAAGTAATATTCGGCATGCTAATTACATTGCCGGTTGCCAAATTGCATTATCTCTTATAGTTTCCGAGATATGGACTATCGATAATTTACACCTTAGGCTCTGCTTCTAACTTGGGCCCAAATTGTAAAATGGTCTTATCTATTGGCGATTTCGTTCCAATTCACATTCCAAGTAATATTCGGCATGCTAATTACATTGCCGGTTGCCAAATTGCATTATCTCTTATAGTTTCCGAGATATGGACTATCGATAATTTACACCTTAGGCTCTGCTTCTAACTTGGGCCCAAATTGTAAAATGGTCTTACCTATTGGCGATTTCGTTCCAATTCACATTCCAAGTAATATTCGGCATGCTAATTACATTGCCGGTTGCCAAATTGCATTATCTCTTATAGTTTCCGAGATATGGACTATCGATAATTTACACCTTAGGCTCTGCTTCTAACTTGAGCCCAAATTGTAAAATGGTCTTATCTATTGGCGATTTCGTTCCAATTCACATTCCAAGTAATATTCGGCATGCTAATTACATTGCCGGTTGCCAAATTGCATTATCTCTTATAGTTTCCGAGATATGGACTATCGATAATTTACACCTTAGGCTCTGCTTCTAACTTGGGCCCAAATTGTAAAATGGTCTTATCTATTGGCGATTTCGTCCCAATTCACATTCCAAGTGATATTCGGCATGCTAATTACATTGCCGGTTGCGAAATTGCATTATCTCTTATAGTTTCCGAGATATGGACTATCGATAATTTACACCTTAGGCTCTGCTTCTAACTTGGGCCCAAATTGTAAAATGGTCTTATCTATTGGCGATTTCGTTCCAATTCACATTCCAAGTAATATTCGGCATGCTAATTACATTGCCGGTTGCCAAATTGCATTATCTCTTATAGTTTCCGAGATATGGACTATCGATAATTTACACCTTAGGCTCTGCTTCTAACTTGGGCCCAAATTGTAAAATGGTCTTATCTATTGGCGATTTAGTTGCAATTCACATTCCAAGTAATATTCGGCATGCTAATTACATTGCCGGTTGCCAAATTGCATTATATCTTATAGTTTCCGAGATATAGACTATCGATAATTTACACCTTAGGCTCTGCTTCTAACTTGGGCCCAAATTGTAAAATGGTCTTATCTATTGGCGATTTCGTTCCAATTCACATTCCAAGTAATATTCGGCATGCTAATTACATTGCCGGTGGCCAAATTGCATTATCTCTTATAGTTTCCGAGATATGGACTATCGATAATTTACACCTTAGGCTCTGCTTCTAACTTGGGCCCAAATTGTAAAATGGTCTTATCTATTGGCGATTTCGTTCCAATTCACATTCCAAGTAATATTCGGCATGCTAATTACATTGCCGGTTGCCAAATTGCATTATCTCTTATAGTTTCCGAGATATGGACTATCGATAATTTACACCTAAGGCTCTGCTTCTAACTTGGGCCCAAATTGTAAAATTTTCTTATCTATTGGCGATTTAGTTGCAATTCACATTCCAAGTAATATTCGGCATGCTAATTACATTGCCGGTTGCCAAATTGCATTATCTCTTATAGTTTCCGAGATATGGACTATCGATAATTTACACCTTAGGCTCTGCTTCTAACTTGGGCCCAAATTGTAAAATGGTCTTATCTATTGGCGATTTCGTTCCAATTCACATTCCAAGTAATATTCGGCATACTAATTACATTGCCGGTTGCCAAATTGCATTATCTCTTATAGTTTCCGAGATATGGACTATCGATAATTTACACCTTAGGCTCTGCTTCTAACTTGGGCCCAAATTGTAAAATGGTCTTACCTATTGGCGATTTCGTTCCAATTCACACTCCAAATAATATTCGGCATGCTAATTACATTGCCGGTTGCGAAATTGCATTATCTCTTATAGTTTCCGAGATATGGACTATCGATAATTTACACCTTAGGCTCTGCTTCTAACTTGGGCCCAAATTGTAAAATGGTCTTATCTATTGGCGATTTCGTTCCAATTCACATTCCAAGTAATATTCGGCATGCTAATTACATTGCCGGTTGCCAAATTGCATTATCTCTTATAGTTTCCGAGATATGGACTATCGATAATTTACACCTTAGGCTCTGCTTCTAACTTGGGCCCAAATTGTAAAATGGTCTTATCTATTGGCGATTTCGTTCCAATTCACATTCCAAGTAATATTCGGCATGCTAATTACATTGCCGGTTGCCAAATTGCATTATCTCTTTTAGTTTCCGAGATATGGACTATCGATAATTTACACCTTAGGCTCTGCTTCTAACTTGGGCCCAAATTGTAAAATGGTCTTATCTATTGGCGATTTCGTCCCAATTCACATTCCAAGTGATATTCGGCATGCTAATTACATTGCCGGTTGCCAAATTGCATTATCTCTTATAGTTTCCGAGATATGGACTATCGATAATTTACATCTTAGGCTCTGCTTCTAACTTGGGCCCAAATTGTAAAATGGTCTTATCTATTGGCGATTTCGTTCCAATTCACATTCCAAGTAATATTCGGCATGCTAATTACATTGCCGGTTGCCAAATTGCATTATCTCTTATGGTTTCCGAGATATGGACTATCGATAATTTACACCTTAGGCTCTGCTTCTAACTTGGGCCCAAATTGCAAAATGGCCTTATCTATTGGCGATTTCGTTCCAATTCACATTCCAAGTAATATTCGGCATGCTAATTACATTGCCGGTTGCCAAATTGCATTATCTCTTATAGTTTCCGAGATATGGACTATCGATAATTTACACCTTAGGCTCTGATTCTAACTTGGGCCCAAATTGTAAAATGGTCTTATCTATTGGCGATTTCGTTCCAATTCACATTCCAAGTAATATTCGGCATGCTAATTACATTGCCGGTTGCCAAATTGCATTATCTCTTACAGTTTCCGAGATATGGACTATCGATAATTTACACCTTAGGCTATGCTTCTAACTTGGGCCCAAATTGTAAAATGGTCTTATCTATTGGCGATTTCGTTCCAATTCACTTTCCAAGTAATATTCGGCATGCTAATTACATTGCCGGTTGCCAAATTGCATTATCTCTTATAGTTTCCGAGATATGGACTATCGATAATTTACACCTTAGGCTCTGCTTCTAACTTGGGCCCGAATTGTAAAATGGTCTTATCTATTGGCGATTTCGTTCCAATTCACATTCCAAGTAATATTCGGCATGCTAATTACATTGCCGGTTGCCAAATTGCATTATCTCTTATAGTTTCCGAGATATGGACTATCGATAATTTACACCTTAGGCTCTGCTTCTAACTTGGGCCCAAATTGTAAAATGGTCTTATCTATTGGCGATTTCGTTCCAATTCACATTCCAAGTAATATTCGGCATGCTAATTACATTGCCGGTGGCCAAGTTGCATTATCTCTTATAGTTTCCGAGATATGGACTATCGATAATTTACACCTTAGGCTCTGCTTCTAACTTGGGCCCAAATTGTAAAATGGTCTTATCTATTGGCGATTTCGTTCCAATTCACATTCCAAGTAATATTCGGCATGCTAATTACATTGCCGGTTGCCAAATTGCATTATCACTTATAGTTTCCGAGATATGGACTATCGATAATTTACACCTTAGGCTCTGCTTCTAACTTGGGCCCAAATTGTAAAATGGTCTTATCTATTGGCGATTTCGTTCCAATTCACACTCCTAGTAATATTCGGCATGCTAATTACATTGCCGGTTGCGAAATTGCATTATCTCTTATAGTTTCCGAGATATGGACTATCAATAATTTACACCTTAGGCTCTGCTTCTAACTTGGGCCCAAATTGTAAAATGGTCTTATCTATTGGCGATTTCGTTCCAATTCACATTCCAAGTAATATTCGGCATGCTAATTACATTGCCGGTTGCCAAATTGCATTATCTCTTATAGTTTCCGAGATATGGACTATCGATAATTTACACCTTAGGCTCTGCTTCTAACTTGGGCCCAAATTTTAAAATGGCCTTATCTATTGGCGATTTCGTTCCAATTCACATTCCAAGTAATATTCGGCATGCTAATTACATTGCCGGTTGCGAAATTGCATCATCTCTTATAGTTTCAGAGATATGGACTATCGATAATTTACACCTTAGGCTCTGCTTCTAACTTGGGCCCAAATTGTAAAATGGTCTTATCTATTGGCAATTTCGTTCCAATTCACATTCCAAGTAATATTCGGCATGCTAATTACATTGCCGGTTGCGAAATTGCATTATCTCTTATAGTTTCCGAGATATGGACTATCGATAATTTACACCTTAGGCTCTGCTTCTAACTTGGGCCCAAATTGTAAAATGGTCTTATCTATTGGCGATTTCGTTCCAATTCACATTCCAAGTAATATTCGGCATGCTAATTACATTGCCGGTTGCCAAATTGCATTATCTCTTATAGTTTCCGAGATATGGACTATCGATAATTTACACCTTAGGCTCTGCTTCTAACTTGGGCCCAAATTGTAAAATGGTCTTATCTATTGGCGATTTCGTTCCAATTCACATTCCAAGTAATATTCGGCATGCTAATTACATTGCCGGTTGCCAAATTGCATTATCTCTTTTAGTTTCCGAGATATGGACTATCGATAATTTACACCTTAGGCTCTGCTTCTAACTTGGGCCCAAATTGTAAAATGGTCTTATCTATTGGCGATTTCGTCCCAATTCACATTCCAAGTGATATTCGGCATGCTAATTACATTGCCGGTTGCCAAATTGCATTATCTCTTATAGTTTCCGAGATATGGACTATCGATAATTTACATCTTAGGCTCTGCTTCTAACTTGGGCCCAAATTGTAAAATGGTCTTATCTATTGGCGATTTCGTTCCAATTCACATTCCAAGTAATATTCGGCATGCTAATTACATTGCCGGTTGCCAAATTGCATTATCTCTTATGGTTTCCGAGATATGGACTATCGATAATTTACACCTTAGGCTCTGCTTCTAACTTGGGCCCAAATTGCAAAATGGCCTTATCTATTGGCGATTTCGTTCCAATTCACATTCCAAGTAATATTCGGCATGCTAATTACATTGCCGGTTGCCAAATTGCATTATCTCTTATAGTTTCCGAGATATGGACTATCGATAATTTACACCTTAGGCTCTGATTCTAACTTGGGCCCAAATTGTAAAATGGTCTTATCTATTGGCGATTTCGTTCCAATTCACATTCCAAGTAATATTCGGCATGCTAATTACATTGCCGGTTGCCAAATTGCATTATCTCTTACAGTTTCCGAGATATGGACTATCGATAATTTACACCTTAGGCTATGCTTCTAACTTGGGCCCAAATTGTAAAATGGTCTTATCTATTGGCGATTTCGTTCCAATTCACTTTCCAAGTAATATTCGGCATGCTAATTACATTGCCGGTTGCCAAATTGCATTATCTCTTATAGTTTCCGAGATATGGACTATCGATAATTTACACCTTAGGCTCTGCTTCTAACTTGGGCCCGAATTGTAAAATGGTCTTATCTATTGGCGATTTCGTTCCAATTCACATTCCAAGTAATATTCGGCATGCTAATTACATTGCCGGTTGCCAAATTGCATTATCTCTTATAGTTTCCGAGATATGGACTATCGATAATTTACACCTTAGGCTCTGCTTCTAACTTGGGCCCAAATTGTAAAATGGTCTTATCTATTGGCGATTTCGTTCCAATTCACATTCCAAGTAATATTCGGCATGCTAATTACATTGCCGGTGGCCAAGTTGCATTATCTCTTATAGTTTCCGAGATATGGACTATCGATAATTTACACCTTAGGCTCTGCTTCTAACTTGGGCCCAAATTGTAAAATGGTCTTATCTATTGGCGATTTCGTTCCAATTCACATTCCAAGTAATATTCGGCATGCTAATTACATTGCCGGTTGCCAAATTGCATTATCACTTATAGTTTCCGAGATATGGACTATCGATAATTTACACCTTAGGCTCTGCTTCTAACTTGGGCCCAAATTGTAAAATGGTCTTATCTATTGGCGATTTCGTTCCAATTCACACTCCTAGTAATATTCGGCATGCTAATTACATTGCCGGTTGCGAAATTGCATTATCTCTTATAGTTTCCGAGATATGGACTATCAATAATTTACACCTTAGGCTCTGCTTCTAACTTGGGCCCAAATTGTAAAATGGTCTTATCTATTGGCGATTTCGTTCCAATTCACATTCCAAGTAATATTCGGCATGCTAATTACATTGCCGGTTGCCAAATTGCATTATCTCTTATAGTTTCCGAGATATGGACTATCGATAATTTACACCTTAGGCTCTGCTTCTAACTTGGGCCCAAATTTTAAAATGGCCTTATCTATTGGCGATTTCGTCCCAATTCACATTCCAAGTAATATTCGGCATGCTAATTACATTGCCGGTTGCGAAATTGCATCATCTCTTATAGTTTCAGAGATATGGACTATCGATAATTTACACCTTAGGCTCTGCTTCTAACTTGGGCCCAAATTGTAAAATGGTCTTATCTATTGGCAATTTCGTTCCAATTCACATTCCAAGTAATATTCGGCATGCTAATTACATTGCCGGTTGCCAAATTGCATTATCTCTTATAGTTTCCGAGATATGGACTATCGATAATTTACACCTTAGGCTCTGCTTCTAACTTGGGCCCAAATTGTAAAATGGTCTTATCTATTGGCGATTTCGTTCCAATTCACAATCCAAGTAATATTCGGCATGCTAATTACATTGCCGGTTGCCAAATTGCATTAACCCTTATAGTTTCCGAGATATTGACTATCGATAATTTACACCTTAGGCTCTGCTTCTAACTTGGGCCCAAATTGTAAAATGGTCTTATCTATTGGCGATTTCGTTCCAATTCACATTCCAAGTAATATTCGGCATGCTAATTACATTGCCGGTTGCCAAATTGCATTATCTCTTATAGTTTCCGAGATATGGACTATCGATAATTTACACCATAGGCTCTGCTTCTAACTTGGGCCCAAATTGTAAAATGGCCTTATCTATTGGCGATTTCGTTCCAATTCACATTCCAAGTAATATTCGGCATGCTAATTACATTGCCGGTTGCCAAATTGCATTATCTCTTATAGTTTCCGAGTTATGGACTATCGATAATTTACACCTTAGGCTCTGCTTCTAACTTGGGCCCAAATTGTAAAATGGTCTTATCTATTGGCGATTTCGTTCCAATTCACTTTCCAAGTAATATTCGGCATGCTAATTACATTGCCGGTTGCCAAATTGCATTATCTCTTATAGTTTCCGAGATATGGACTATCGATAATTTACACCTTAGGCTCTGCTTCTAACTTGGGCCCAAATTGTAAAATGGTCTTATCTATTGGCGATTTCGTTCCAATTCACATTCCAAGTAATATTCGGCATGCTAATTGCATTGCCGGTTGCCAAATTGCATTATCTCTTATAGTTTCCGAGATATGGACTATCGATAATTTACACCTTAGGCTCTGCTTCTAACTTGGGCCCGAATTGTAAAATGGTCTTATCTATTGGCGATTTCGTTCCAATTCACATTCCAAGTAATATTCGGCATGCTAATTACATTGCCGGTGGCCAAGTTGCATTATCTCTTATAGTTTCCGAGATATGGACTATCGATAATTTACACCTTAGGCTCTGCTTCTAACTTGGGCCCAAATTGTAAAATGGTCTTATCTATTGGCGATTTCGTTCCAATTCACATTCCAAGTAATATTCGGCATGCTAATTACATTGCCGGTTGCCAAATTGCATTATCACTTATAGTTTCCGAGATATGGACTATCGATAATTTACACCATAGGCTCTGCTTCTAACTTGGGCCCAAATTGTAAAATGGCCTTATCTATTGGCGATTTCGTTCCAATTCACATTCCAAGTAATATTCGGCATGCTAATTACATTGCCGGTTGCCAAATTGCATTATCTCTTATAGTTTCCGAGATATGGACTATCGATAATTTACACCTTAGGCTCTGCTTCTAACTTGGGCCCAAATTGTAAAATGGTCTTATCTATTGGCGATTTCGTTCCAATTCACATTCCAAGTAATATTCGGCATGCTAATTGCATTGCCGGTTGCCAAATTGCATTATCTCTTATAGTTTCCGAGATATGGACTATCGATAATTTACACCTTAGGCTATGCTTCTAACTTGGGCCCAAATTGTAAAATGGTCTTATCTATTGGCGATTTCGTTCCAATTCACTTTCCAAGTAATATTCGGCATGCTAATTACATTGCCGGTTGCCAAATTGCATTATCTCTTATAGTTTCCGAGATATGGACTATCGATAATTTACACCTTAGGCTCTGCTTCTAACTTGGGCCCGAATTGTAAAATGGTCTTATCTATTGGCGATTTCGTTCCAATTCACATTCCAAGTAATATTCGGCATGCTAATTACATTGCCGGTTGCCAAATTGCATTATCTCTTATAGTTTCCGAGATATGGACTATCGATAATTTACACCTTAGGCTCTGCTTCTAACTTGGGCCCAAATTGTAAAATGGTCTTATCTATTGGCGATTTCGTTCCAATTCACATTCCAAGTAATATTCGGCATGCTAATTACATTGCCGGTGGCCAAGTTGCATTATCTCTTATAGTTTCCGAGATATGGACTATCGATAATTTACACCTTAGGCTCTGCTTCTAACTTGGGCCCAAATTGTAAAATGGTCTTATCTATTGGCGATTTCGTTCCAATTCACATTCCAAGTAATATTCGGCATGCTAATTACATTGCCGGTTGCCAAATTGCATTATCACTTATAGTTTCCGAGATATGGACTATCGATAATTTACACCTTAGGCTCTGCTTCTAACTTGGGCCCAAATTGTAAAATGGTCTTATCTATTGGCGATTTCGTTCCAATTCACACTCCTAGTAATATTCGGCATGCTAATTACATTGCCGGTTGCGAAATTGCATTATCTCTTATAGTTTCCGAGATATGGACTATCAATAATTTACACCTTAGGCTCTGCTTCTAACTTGGGCCCAAATTGTAAAATGGTCTTATCTATTGGCGATTTCGTTCCAATTCACATTCCAAGTAATATTCGGCATGCTAATTACATTGCCGGTTGCCAAATTGCATTATCTCTTATAGTTTCCGAGATATGGACTATCGATAATTTACACCTTAGGCTCTGCTTCTAACTTGGGCCCAAATTTTAAAATGGCCTTATCTATTGGCGATTTCGTCCCAATTCACATTCCAAGTAATATTCGGCATGCTAATTACATTGCCGGTTGCGAAATTGCATCATCTCTTATAGTTTCAGAGATATGGACTATCGATAATTTACACCTTAGGCTCTGCTTCTAACTTGGGCCCAAATTGTAAAATGGTCTTATCTATTGGCAATTTCGTTCCAATTCACATTCCAAGTAATATTCGGCATGCTAATTACATTGCCGGTTGCCAAATTGCATTATCACTTATAGTTTCCGAGATATGGACTATCGATAATTTACACCTTAGGCTCTGCTTCTAACTTGGGCCCAAATTGTAAAATGGTCTTATCTATTGGCGATTTCGTTCCAATTCACAATCCAAGTAATATTCGGCATGCTAATTACATTGCCGGTTGCCAAATTGCATTAACTCTTATAGTTTCCGAGATATGGACTATCGATAATTTACACCTTAGGCTCTGCTTCTAACTTGGGCCCAAATTGTAAAATGGTCTTATCTATTGGCGATTTCGTTCCAATTCACATTCCAAGTAATATTCGGCATGCTAATTACATTGCCGGTTGCCAAATTGCATTATCTCTTATAGTTTCCGAGATATGGACTATCGATAATTTACACCATAGGCTCTGCTTCTAACTTGGGCCCAAATTGTAAAATGGCCTTATCTATTGGCGATTTCGTTCCAATTCACATTCCAAGTAATATTCGGCATGCTAATTACATTGCCGGTTGCCAAATTGCATTATCTCTTATAGTTTCCGAGTTATGGACTATCGATAATTTACACCTTAGGCTCTGCTTCTAACTTGGGCCCAAATTGTAAAATGGTCTTATCTATTGGCGATTTCGTTCCAATTCACTTTCCAAGTAATATTCGGCATGCTAATTACATTGCCGGTTGCCAAATTGCATTATCTCTTATAGTTTCCGAGATATGGACTATCGATAATTTACACCTTAGGCTCTGCTTCTAACTTGGGCCCAAATTGTAAAATGGTCTTATCTATTGGCGATTTCGTTCCAATTCACATTCCAAGTAATATTCGGCATGCTAATTGCATTGCCGGTTGCCAAATTGCATTATCTCTTATAGTTTCCGAGATATGGACTATCGATAATTTACACCTTAGGCTCTGCTTCTAACTTGGGCCCGAATTGTAAAATGGTCTTATCTATTGGCGATTTCGTTCCAATTCACATTCCAAGTAATATTCGGCATGCTAATTACATTGCCGGTGGCCAAGTTGCATTATCTCTTATAGTTTCCGAGATATGGACTATCGATAATTTACACCTTAGGCTCTGCTTCTAACTTGGGCCCAAATTGTAAAATGGTCTTATCTATTGGCGATTTCGTTCCAATTCACATTCCAAGTAATATTCGGCATGCTAATTACATTGCCGGTTGCCAAATTGCATTATCACTTATAGTTTCCGAGATATGGACTATCGATAATTTACACCATAGGCTCTGCTTCTAACTTGGGCCCAAATTGTAAAATGGCCTTATCTATTGGCGATTTCGTTCCAATTCACATTCCAAGTAATATTCGGCATGCTAATTACATTGCCGGTTGCCAAATTGCATTATCTCTTATAGTTTCCGAGATATGGACTATCGATAATTTACACCTTAGGCTCTGCTTCTAACTTGGGCCCAAATTGTAAAATGGTCTTATCTATTGGCGATTTCGTTCCAATTCACATTCCAAGTAATATTCGGCATGCTAATTACATTGCCGGTTGCCAAATTGCATTATCTCTTATAGTTTCCGAGATATGGACTATCGATAATTTACACCTTAGGCTCTGCTTCTAACTTGGGCCCAAATTGTAAAATGGTCTTATCTATTGGCGATTTCGTTCCAATTCACATTCCAAGTAATATTCGGCATGCTAATTACATTGCCGGTTGCCAAATTGAATTATCTCTTATAGTTTCCGAGATATGGACTATCGATAATATACACCTTAGGCTCTGCTTCTAACTTGGGCCCAAATTGTAAAATGGTCTTACCTATTGGCGATTTCGTTCCAATTCACATTCCAAGTAATATTCGGCATGCTAATTACATTGCCGGTTGCCAAATTGCATTATCTCTTATAGTTTCCGAGATATGGACTATCGATAATTTACACCTTAGGCTCTGCTTCTAACTTGGGCCCAAATTGTAAAATGGTCTTATCTATTGGCGATTTCGTTCCAATTCACATTCCAAGTAATATTCGGCATGCTAATTACATTGCCGGTTGCCAAATTGCATTATCTCTTATAGTTTCCGAGATATGGACTATCGATAATTTACACCTTAGGCTCTGCTTCTAACTTGGGCCCAAATTGTAAAATGGTCTTATCTATTGGCGATTTCGTTCCAATTCACATTCCAAGTAATATTCGGCATGCTAATTACATTGCCGGTTGCCAAATTGCATTATCTCTTATAGTTTCCGAGATATGGACTATCGATAATTTACACCTTAGGCTCTGCTTCTAACTTGGGCCCAAATTGTAAAATGGTCTTATCTATTGGCGATTTAGTTGCAATTCACATTCCAAGTAATATTCGGCATGCTAATTACATTGCCGGTTGCCAAATTGCGTTATCTCTTATAGTTTCCGAGATATGGACTATCGATAATTTACACCTTAGGCTCTGCTTCTAACTTGGGCCCAAATTGTAAAATGGTCTTATCTATTGGCGATTTCGTTCCAATTCACACTCCTAGTAATATTCGGCATGCTAATTACATTGCCGGTTGCGAAATTGCATTATCTCTTATAGTTTCCGAGATGTGGACTATCAATAATTTACACCTTAGGCTCTGCTTCTAACTTGGGCCCAAATTGTAAAATGGTCTTATCTATTGGCGATTTCGTTCCAATTCACATTCCAAGTAATATTCGGCATGCTAATTACATTGCCGGTTGCCAAATTGCATTATCTCTTATAGTTTCCGAGATATGGACTATCGATAATTTACACCTTAGGCTCTGCTTCTAACTTGGGCCCAAATTTTAAAATGGCCTTATCTATTGGCGATTTCGTCCCAATTCACATTCCAAGTAATATTCGGCATGCTAATTACATTGCCGGTTGCGAAATTGCATCATCTCTTATAGTTTCAGAGATATGGACTATCGATAATTTACACCTTAGGCTCTGCTTCTAACTTGGGCCCAAATTGTAAAATGGTCTTATCTATTGGCAATTTCGTTCCAATTCACATTCCAAGTAATATTCGGCATGCTAATTACATTACCGGTTGCCAAATTGCATTATCTCTTATAGTTTCCGAGATATGGACTATCGATAATTTACACCTTAGGCTCTGCTTCTAACTTGGGCCCAAATTGTAAAATGGTCTTATCTATTGGCGATTTCGTTCCAATTCACAATCCAAGTAATATTCGGCATGCTAATTACATTGCCGGTTGCCAAATTGCATTAACTCTTATAGTTTCCGAGATATGGACTATCGATAATTTACACCTTAGGCTCTGCTTCTAACTTGGGCCCAAATTGTAAAATGGTCTTATCTATTGGCGATTTCGTTCCAATTCACATTCCAAGTAATATTCGGCATGCTAATTACATTGCCGGTTGCCAAATTGCATTATCTCTTATAGTTTCCGAGATATGGACTATCGATAATTTACACCATAGGCTCTGCTTCTAACTTGGGCCCAAATTGTAAAATGGCCTTATCTATTGGCGATTTCATTCCAATTCACATTCCAAGTAATATTCGGCTTGCTAATTACATTGCCGGTTGCCAAATTGCATTATCTCTTATAGTTTCCGAGTTATGGACTATCGATAATTTACACCTTAGGCTCTGCTTCTAATTTGGGCCCAAATTGTAAAATGGTCTTATCTATTGGCGATTTCGTTCCAATTCACTTTCCAAGTAATATTCGGCATGCTAATTACATTGCCGGTTGCCAAATTGCATTATCTCTTATAGTTTCCGAGATATGGACTATCGATAATTTACACCTTAGGCTCTGCTTATAACTTGGGCCCAAATTGTAAAATGGTCTTATCTATTGGCGATTTCGTTCCAATTCACATTCCAAGTAATATTCGGCATGCTAATTGCATTGCCGGTTGCCAAATTGCATTATCTCTTATAGTTTCCGAGATATGGACTATCGATAATTTACACCTTAGGCTCTGCTTCTAACTTGGGCCCGAATTGTAAAATGGTCTTATCTATTGGCGATTTCGTTCCAATTCACATTCCAAGTAATATTCGGCATGCTAATTACATTGCCGGTGGCCAAGTTGCATTATCTCTTATAGTTTCCGAGATATGGACTATCGATAATTTACACCTTAGGCTCTGCTTCTAACTTGGGCCCAAATTGTAAAATGGTCTTATCTATTGGCGATTTCGTTCCAATTCACATTCCAAGTAATATTCGGCATGCTAATTACATTGCCGGTTGCCAAATTGCATTATCACTTATAGTTTCCGAGATATGGACTATCGATAATTTACACCATAGGCTCTGCTTCTAACTTGGGCCCAAATTGTAAAATGGCCTTATCTATTGGCGATTTCGTTCCAATTCACATTCCAAGTAATATTCGGCATGTTAATTACATTGCCGGTTGCCAAATTGCATTATCTCTTATAGTTTCCGAGATATGGACTATCGATAATTTACACCTTAGGCTCTGCTTCTAACTTGGGCCCAAATTGTAAAATGGTCTTATCTATTGGCGATTTCGTTCCAATTCACATTCCAAGTAATATTCGGCATGCTAATTACATTGCCGGTTGCCAAATTGCATTATCTCTTATAGTTTCCGAGATATGGACTATCGATAATTTACACCTTAGGCTCTGCTTCTAACTTGGGCCCAAATTGTAAAATGGTCTTATCTATTGGCGATTTCGTTCCAATTCACATTCCAAGTAATATTCGGCATGCTAATTACATTGCCGGTTGCCAAATTGAATTATCTCTTATAGTTTCCGAGATATGGACTATCGATAATTTACACCTTAGGCTCTGCTTCTAACTTGGGCCCAAATTGTAAAATGGTCTTACCTATTGGCGATTTCGTTCCAATTCACATTCCAAGTAATATTCGGCATGCTAATTACATTGCCGGTTGCCAAATTGCATTATCTCTTATAGTTTCCGAGATATGGTCTATCGATAATTTACACCTTAGGCTCTGCTTCTAACTTGGGCCCAAATTGTAAAATGGTCTTATCTATTGGCGATTTCGTCCCAATTCACATTCCAAGTGATATTCGGCATGCTAATTACATTGCCGGTTGCGAAATTGCATTATCTCTTATAGTTTCCGAGATATGGACTATCAATAATTTACACCTTAGGCTCTGCTTCTAACTTGGGCCCAAATTGTAAAATGGTCTTATCTATTGGCGATTTCGTTCCAATTCACATTCCAAGTAATATTCGGCATGCTAATTACATTGCCGGTTGCCAAATTGCATTATCTCTTATAGTTTCCGAGATATGGACTATCGATAATTTACACCTTAGGCTCTGCTTCTAACTTGGGCCCAAATTGTAAAATGGTCTTATCTATTGGCGATTTAGTTGCAATTCACATTCCAAGTAATATTCGGCATGCTAATTGCATTGCCGGTTGCCAAATTGCATTATCTCTTATAGTTTCCGAGATATGGACTATCGATAATTTACACCTTAGGCTCTGCTTCTAACTTGGGCCCAAATTGTAAAATGGTCTTATCTATTGGCGATTTCGTTCCAATTCACAATCCAAGTAATATTCGGCATGCTAATTACATTGCCGGTTGCCAAATTGCATTATCTCTTATAGTTTCCGAGATATGGACTATCGATAATTTACACCTTAGGCTCTGCTTCTAACTTGGGCCCAAATTGTAAAATGGTCTTATCTATTGGCGATTTCGTTCCAATTCACAATCCAAGTAATATTCGGCATGCTAGTTACATTGCCGGTTGCCAAATTGCTTTATCTCTTATAGTTTCCGAGATATGGACTATCGATAATTTACACCTTAGGCTCTGCTTCTAACTTGGGCCCAAATTGTAAAATGGTCTTATCTATTGGCGATTTCGTTCCAATTCACAATCCAAGTAATATTCGGCATGCTAATTACATTGCCGGTTGCCAAATTGCATTAACTCTTATAGTTTCCGAGATATGGACTATCGATAATTTACACCTTAGGCTCTGCTTCTAACTTGGGCCCAAATTGTAAAATGGTCTTATCTATTGGCGATTTCGTTCCAATTCACATTCCAAGTAATATTCGGCATGCTAATTACATTGCCGGTTGCCAAATTGCATTATCTCTTATAGTTTCTGAGATATGGACTATCGATAATTTACACCATAGGCTCTGCTTCTAACTTGGGCCCAAATTGTAAAATGGCCTTATCTATTGGCGATTTCGTTCCAATTCACATTCCAAGTAATATTCGGCATGCTAATTACATTGCCGGTTGCCAAATTGCATTATCTCTTATAGTTTCCGAGTTATGGACTATCGATAATTTACACCTTAGGCTCTGCTTCTAACTTGGGCCCAAATTGTAAAATGGTCTTATCTATTGGCGATTTCGTTCCAATTCACTTTCCAAGTAATATTCGGCATGCTAATTACATTGCCGGTTGCCAAATTGCATTATCTCTTATAGTTTCCGAGATATGGACTATCGATAATTTACACCTTAGGCTCTGCTTCTAACTTGGGCCCAAATTGTAAAATGGTCTTATCTATTGGCGATTTCGTTCCAATTCACATTCCAAGTAATATTCGGCATGCTAATTGCATTGCCGGTTGCCAAATTGCATTATCTCTTATAGTTTCCGAGATATGGACTATCGATAATTTACACCTTAGGCTCTGCTTCTAACTTGGGCCCGAATTGTAAAATGGTCTTATCTATTGGCGATTTCGTTCCAATTCACATTCCAAGTAATATTCGGCATGCTAATTACATTGCCGGTGGCCAAGTTGCATAATCTCTTATAGTTTCCGAGATATGGACTATCGATAATTTACACCTTAGGCTCTGCTTCTAACTTGGGCCCAAATTGTAAAATGGTCTTATCTATTGGCGATTTCGTTCCAATTCACATTCCAAGTAATATTCGGCATGCTAATTACATTGCCGGTTGCCAAATTGAATTATCTCTTATAGTTTCCGAGATATGGACTATCGATAATTTACACCTTAGGCTCTGCTTCTAACTTGGGCCCAAATTGTAAAATGGTCTTACCTATTGGCGATTTCGTTCCAATTCACATTCCAAGTAATATTCGGCATGCTAATTACATTGCCGGTTGCCAAATTGCATTATCTCTTATAGTTTCCGAGATATGGACTATCGATAATTTACACCTTAGGCTCTGCTTCTAACTTGGGCCCAAATTGTAAAATGGTCTTATCTATTGGCAATTTCGTTCCAATTCACATTCCAAGTAATATTCGGCATGCTCATTACATTGCCGGTTGCCAAATTGCATTATCTCTTATAGTTTCCGAGATATGGACTATCGATAATTTACACCTTAGGCTCTGCTTCTAACTTGGGCCCAAATTGTAAAATGGTCTTATCTATTGGCGATTTCGTTCCAATTCACAATCCAAGTAATATTCGGCATGCTAATTACATTGCCGGTTGCCAAATTGCATTAACTCTTATAGTTTCCGAGATATGGACTATCGATAATTTACACCTTAGGCTCTGCTTCTAACTTGGGCCCAAATTGTAAAATGGTCTTATCTATTGGCGATTTCGTTCCAATTCACATTCCAAGTAATATTCGGCATGCTAATTACATTGCCGGTTGCCAAATTGCATTATCTCTTATAGTTTCCGAGATATGGACTATCGATAATTTACACCATAGGCTCTGCTTCTAACTTGGGCCCAAATTGTAAAATGGCCTTATCTATTGGCGATTTCGTTCCAATTCACATTCCAAGTAATATTCGGCATGCTAATTACATTGCCGGTTGCCAAATTGCATTATCTCTTATAGTTTCCGAGTTATGGACTATCGATAATTTACACCTTAGGCTCTGCTTCTAACTTGGGCCCAAATTGTAAAATGGTCTTATCTATTGGCGATTTCGTTCCAATTCACTTTCCAAGTAATATTCGGCATGCTAATTACATTGCCGGTTGCCAAATTGCATTATCTCTTATAGTTTCCGAGATATGGACTATCGATAATTTACACCTTAGGCTCTGCTTCTAACTTGGGCCCAAATTGTAAAATGGTCTTATCTATTGGCGATTTCGTTCCAATTCACATTCCAAGTAATATTCGGCATGCTAATTGCATTGCCGGTTGCCAAATTGCATTATCTCTTATAGTTTCCGAGATATGGACTATCGATAATTTACACCTTAGGCTCTGCTTCTAACTTGGGCCCGAATTGTAAAATGGTCTTATCTATTGGCGATTTCGTTCCAATTCACATTCCAAGTAATATTCGGCATGCTAAGTACATTGCCGGTGGCCAAGTTGCATTATCTCTTATAGTTTCCGAGATATGGACTATCGATAATTTACACCTTAGGCTCTGCTTCTAACTTGGGCCCAAATTGTAAAATGGTCTTATCTATTGGCGATTTCGTTCCAATTCACATTCCAAGTAATATTCGGCATGCTAATTACATTGCCGGTTGCCAAATTGAATTATCTCTTATAGTTTCCGAGATATGGACTATCGATAATTTACACCTTAGGCTCTGCTTCTAACTTGGGCCCAAATTGTAAAATGGTCTTACCTATTGGCGATTTCGTTCCAATTCACATTCCAAGTAATATTCGGCATGCTAATTACATTGCCGGTTGCCAAATTGCATTATCTCTTATAGTTTCCGAGATATGGACTATCGATAATTTACACCTTAGGCTCTGCTTCTAACTTGGGCCCAAATTGTAAAATGGTCTTATCTATTGGCGATTTCGTTCCAATTCACATTCCAAGTAATATTCGGCATGCTAATTACATTGCCGGTTGCCAAATTGCATTATCTCTTATAGTTTCCGAGATATGGACTATCGATAATTTACACCTTAGGCTCTGCTTCTAACTTGGGCCCAAATTGTAAAATGGTCTTATCTATTGGCGATTTCGTCCCAATTCACATTCCAAGTGATATTCGGCATGCTAATTACATTGCCGGTTGCGAAATTGCATTATCTCTTATAGTTTCCGAGATATGGACTATCCATAATTTACACCTTAGGCTCTGCTTCTAACTTGGGCCCAAATTGTAAAATGGTCTTATCTATTGGCGATTTCGTTCCAATTCACATTCCAAGTAATATTCGGCATGCTAATTACATTGCCGGTTGCCAAATTGCATTATCTCTAATAGTTTCCGAGATATGGACTATCGATAATTTACACCTTAGGCTCTGCTTCTAACTTGGGCCCAAATTGTAAAATGGTCTTATCTATTGGCGATTTCGTTCCAATTCACATTCCAAGTAATATTCGGCATGCTAATTACATTGCCGGTTGCCAAATTGCATTATCTCTTATAGATTCCGAGATATGGACTATCGATAATTTACACCTTAGGCTCTGCTTCTAACTTGGGCCCAAATTGAAAAATGGTCTTATCTATTGGCGATTTCGTTCCAATTCACATTCCAAGTAATATTCGGCATGCTAATTACATTGCCGGTTGCCAAATTGCATTATCTCTTATAGTTTCCGAGATATGGACTATCGATAATTTACACCTTAGGCTCTGCTTCTAACTTGGGCCCAAATTGTAAAATGGTCTTATCTATTGGCGATTTCGTTCCAATTCACATTCCAAGTAATATTCGGCATGCTAATTACATTGCCGGTTGCCAAATTGCATTATCTCTTATAGTTTCCGAGATATGGACTATCGTTAATTTACACCTTAGGCTCTGCTTCTAACTTGGGCCCAAATTGCAAAATGGCCTTATCTATTGGCGATTTCGTTCCAATTCACATTCCAAGTAATATTCGGCATGCTAATTACATTGCCGGTTGCCAAATTGCATTATCTCTTATAGTTTCCGAGATATGGACTATCGATAATTTACACCTTAGGCTCTGCTTCTAACTTGGGCCCAAATTGTAAAATGGTCTTATCTATTGGCGATTTCGTTCCAATTCACATTCCAAGTAATATTCGGCATGCTAATTACTTTGCCGGTTGCCAAATTGCATTATCTCTTATAGTTTCCGAGATATGGACTATCGATAATTTACACCTTAGGCTCTGCTTCTAACTTGGGCCCAAATTGTAAAATGGTCTTATCTATTGGCGATTTCGTTCCAATTCACATTCCAAGTAATATTCGGCATGCTAATTACATTGCCGGTTGCCAAATTGCATTATCTCTTATAGTTTCCGAGATATGGACTATCGATAATTTACACCTTAGGCTCTGCTTCTAACTTGGGCCCAAATTGTAAAATGGTCTTATCTATTGGCGATTTCGTTCCAATTCACATTTCAAGTAATATTCGGCATGCTAATTACATTGCCGGTTGCCAAATTGCATTATCTCTTATAGTTTCCGAGATATGGACTATCGATAATTTACACCTTAGGCTCTGCTTCTAACTTGGGCCCAAATTGTAAAATGGTCTTATCTATTGGCGATTTCGTTCCAATTCACACTCCAAGTAATATTCGGCATGCTAATTACATTGCCGGTTGCGAAATTGCATTATCTCTTATAGTTTCCGAGATATGGACTATCAATAATTTACACCTTAGGCTCTGCTTCTAACTTGGGCCCAAATTGTAAAATGGTCTTATCTATTGGCGATTTCGTTCCAATTCACATTCCAAGTAATATTCGGCATGCTAATTACATTGCCGGTTGCCAAATTGCATTATCTCTTATAGTTTCCGAGATATGGACTATCGATAATTTACACCTTAGGCTCTGCTTCTAACTTGGGCCCAAATTGTAAAATGGTCTTTTCTATTGGCGATTTCGTTCCAATTCACATTCCAAGTAATATTCGGCATGCTAATTACATTGCCGGTTGCGAAATTGCATTATCTCTTATAGTTTCCGAGATATGGACTATCAATAATTTACACCTTAGGCTCTGCTTCTAACTTGGGCCCAAATTGTAAAATGGTCTTATCTATTGGCGATTTCGTTCCAATTCACATTCCAAGTAATATTCGGCATGCTAATTACATTGCCGGTTGCCAAATTGCATTATCTCTTATAGTTTCCGAGATATGGACTATCGATAATTTACACCTTAGGCTCTGCTTCTAACTTGGGCCCAAATTGTAAAATGGTCTTATCTATTGGCGATTTCGTTCCAATTCACATTCCAAGTAATATTCGGCATGCTAATTACATTGCCGGTTGCCAAATTGCATTATCTCTTATAGTTTCCGAGATATGGACTATCGATAATTTACACCTTAGGCTCTGCTTCTAACTTGGGCCCAAATTGTAAAATGGTCTTACCTATTGGCGATATCGTTCCAATTCACATTCCAAGTAATATTCGGCATGCTAATTAAATTGCCGGTTGCCAAATTGCATTATCTCTTATAGTTTCCGAGATATGGACTATCGATAATTTACACCTTAGGCTCTGCTTCTAACTTGAGCCCAAATTGTAAAATGGTCTTATCTATTGGCGATTTCGTTCCAATTCACATTCCAAGTAATATTCGGCATGCTAATTACATTGCCGGTTGCCAAATTGCATTATCTCTTATAGTTTCCGAGATATGGACTATCGATAATTTACACCTTAGGCTCTGCTTCTAACTTGGGCCCAAATTGTAAAATGGTCTTATCTATTGGCGATTTCGTCCCAATTCACATTCCAAGTGATATTCGGCATGCTAATTACATTGCCGGTTGCGAAATTGCATTATCTCTTATAGTTTCCGAGATATGGACTATCGATAATTTACACCTTAGGCTCTGCTTCTAACTTGGGCCCAAATTGTAAAATGGTCTTATCTATTGGCGATTTCGTTCCAATTCACATTCCAAGTAATATTCGGCATGCTAATTACATTGCCGGTTGCCAAATTGCATTATCTCTTATAGTTTCCGAGATATGGACTATCGATAATTTACACCTTAGGCTCTGCTTCTAACTTGAGCCCAAATTGTAAAATGGTCTTATCTATTGGCGATTTAGTTCCAATTCACATTCCAAGTAATATTCGGCATGCTAATTACATTGCCGGTTGCCAAATTGCATTATCTCTTATAGTTTCCGAGATATGGACTATCGATAATTTACACCTTAGGCTCTGCTTCTAACTTGGGCCCAAATTGTAAAATGGTCTTATCTATTGGCGATTTCGTTCCAATTCACATTCCAAGTAATATTCGGCATGCTAATTACATTGCCGGTTGCCAAATTGCATTACCTCTTATAGTTTCCGAGATATGGACTATCGATAATTTACACCTTAGGCTCTGCTTCTAACTTGGGCCCAAATTGTAAAATGGTCTTATCTATTGGCGATTTCGTTCCAATTCACACTCCAAGTAATATTCGGCATGCTAATTACATTGCCGGTTGCGAAATTGCATTATCTCTTATAGTTTCCGAGATATGGACTATCAATAATTTACACCTTAGGCTCTGCTTCTAACTTGGGCCCAAATTGTAAAATGGTCTTATCTATTGGCGATTTCGTTCCAATTCACATTCCAAGTAATATTCGGCATGCTAATTACATTGCCGGTTGCCAAATTGCATTATCTCTTATAGTTTCCGAGATATGGACTATCGATAATTTACACCTTAGGCTCTGCTTCTAACTTGGGCCCAAATTGTAAAATGGTCTTATCTATTGGCGATTTCGTTCCAATTCACATTCCAAGTAATATTCGGCATGCTAATTACATTGCCGGTTGCCAAATTGCATTATCTCTTATAGTTTCCGAGATATGGACTATCGATAATTTACACCTTAGGCTCTGCTTCTAACTTGGGCCCAAATTGTAAAATGGTCTTACCTATTGGCGATTTCGTTCCAATTCACATTCCAAGTAATATTCGGCATGCTAATTACATTGCCGGTTGCCAAATTGCATTATCTCTTATAGTTTCCGAGATATGGACTATCGATAATTTACACCTTAGGCTCTGCTTCTAACTTGGGCCCAAATTGTAAAATGGTCTTATCTATTGGCGATTTCGTCCCAATTCACATTCCAAGTGATATTCGGCATGCTAATTACATTGCCGGTTGCGAAATTGCATTATCTCTTATAGTTTCCGAGATATGGACTATCGATAATTTACACCTTAGGCTCTGCTTCTAACTTGGGCCCAAATTGTAAAATGGTCTTATCTATTGGCGATTTCGTTCCAATTCACATTCCAAGTAATATTTGGCATGCTAATTACATTGCCGGTTGCCAAATTGCATTATCTCTTATAGTTTCCGAGATATGGACTATCGATAATTTACACCTTAGGCTCTGCTTCTAACTTGGGCCCAAATTGTAAAATGGTCTTATCTATTGGCGATTTAGTTGCAATTCACATTCCAAGTAATATTCGGCATGCTAATTACATTGCCGGTTGCCAAATTGCATTATATCTTATAGTTTCCGAGATATAGACTATCGATAATTTACACCTTAGGCTCTGCTTCTAACTTGGGCCCAAATTGTAAAATGGTCTTATCTATTGGCGATTTCGTTCCAATTGACATTCCAAGTAATATTCGGCATGCTAATTACATTGCCGGTGGCCAAATTGCATTATCTCTTATAGTTTCCGAGATATGGACTATCGATAATTTACACCTTAGGCTCTGCTTCTAACTTGGGCCCAAATTGTAAAATGGTCTTATCTATTGGCGATTTCGTTCCAGTTCACATTCCAAGTAATATTCGGCATGCTAATTACATTGCCGGTTGCCAAATTGCATTATCTCTTATAGTTTCCGAGATATGGACTATCGATAATTTACACCTTAGGCTCTGCTTCTAACTTGGGCCCAAATTGTAAAATTTTCTTATCTATTGGCGATTTAGTTGCAATTCACATTCCAAGTAATATTCGGCATGCTAATTACATTGCCGGTTGCCAAATTGCATTATCTCTTATAGTTTCCGAGATATGGACTATCGATAATTTACACCTTAGGCTCTGCTTCTAACTTGGGCCCAAATTGTAAAATGGTCTTATCTATTGGCGATTTCGTTCCAATTCACATTCCAAGTAATATTCGGCATGCTAATTACATTGCCGGTTGCCAAATTGCATTATCTCCTATAGTTTCCGAGATATGGACTATCGATAATTTACACCTTAGGCTCTGCTTCTAACTTGGGCCCAAATTGTAAAATGGTCTTACCTATTGGCGATTTCGTTCTAATTCACACTCCAAGTAATATTCGGCATGCTAATTACATTGCCGGTTGCGAAATTGCATTATCTCTTATAGTTTCCGAGATATGGACTATCGATAATTTACACCTTAGGCTCTGCTTCTAACTTGGGCCCAAATTGTAAAATGGTCTTATCTATTGGCGATTTCGTTCCAATTCACATTCCAAGTAATATTCGGCATGCTAATTACATTGCCGGTTGCCAAATTGCATTATCTCTTATAGTTTCCGAGATATGGACTATCGATAATTTACACCTTAGGCTCTGCTTCTAACTTGGGCCCAAATTGTAAAATGGTCTTATCTATTGGCGATTTCGTTCCAATTCACATTCCAAGTAATATTCGGCAGGCTAATTACATTGCCGGTTGCCAAATTGCATTATCTCTTATAGTTTCCGAGATATGGACTATCGATAATTTACACCTTAGGCTCTGCTTCTAACTTGGGCCCAAATTGTAAAATGGTCTTATCTATTGGCGATTTCGTTCCAATTCACATTCCAAGTAATATTCGGCAGGCTAATTACATTGCCGGTTGCCAAATTGCATTATCTCTTATAGTTTCCGAGATATGGACTATCGATAATTTACACCTTAGGCTCTGCTTCTAACTTGGGCCCAAATTGTAAAATGGTCTTATCTATTGGCGATTTAGTTGCAATTCACATTCCAAGTAATATTCGGCATGCTAATTACATTGCCGGTTGCCAAATTGCATTATATCTTATAGTTTCCGAGATATAGACTATCGATAATTTACACCTTAGGCTCTGCTTCTAACTTGGGCCCAAATTGTAAAATGGTCTTATCTATGGGCGATTTCGTTCCAATTGACATTCCAAGTAATATTCGGCATGCTAATTACATTGCCGGTGGCCAAATTGCATTATCTCTTATAGTTTCCGAGATATGGACTATCGATAATTTACACCTTAGGCTCTGCTTCTAACTTGGGCCCAAATTGTAAAATGGTCTTATCTATTGGCGATTTCGTTCCAGTTCACATTCCAAGTAATATTCGGCATGCTAATTACATTGCCGGTTGCCAAATTGCATTATCTCTTATAGTTTCCGAGATATGGACTATCGATAATTTACACCTTAGGCTCTGCTTCTAACTTGGGCCCAAATTGTAAAATTTTCTTATCTATTGGCGATTTAGTTGCAATTCACATTCCAAGTAATATTCGGCATGCTAATTACATTGCCGGTTGCCAAATTGCATTATCTCTTATAGTTTCCGAGATATGGACTATCGATAATTTACACCTTAGGCTCTGCTTCTAACTTGGGCCCAAATTGTAAAATGGTCTTATCTATTGGCGATTTCGTTCCAATTCACATTCCAAGTAATATTCGGCATGCTAATTACATTGCCGGTTGCCGAATTGCATTATCTCCTATAGTTTCCGAGATATGGACTATCGATAATTTACACCTTAGGCTCTGCTTCTAACTTGGGCCCAAATTGTAAAATGGTCTTACCTATTGGCGATTTCGTTCTAATTCACACTCCAAGTAATATTCGGCATGCTAATTACATTGCCGGTTGCGAAATTGCATTATCTCTTATAGTTTCCGAGATATGGACTATCGATAATTTACACCTTAGGCTCTGCTTCTAACTTGGGCCCAAATTGTAAAATGGTCTTATCTATTGGCGATTTCGTTCCAATTCACATTCCAAGTAATATTCGGCATGCTAATTACATTGCCGGTTGCCAAATTGCATTATCTCTTATAGTTTCCGAGATATGGACTATCGATAATTTACACCTTAGGCTCTGCTTCTAACTTGGTCCCAAATTGTAAAATGGTCTTATCTATTGGCGATTTCGTTCCAATTCACATTCCAAGTAATATTCGGCAGGCTAATTACATTGCCGGTTGCCAAATTGCATTATCTCTTATAGTTTCCGAGATATGGACTATCGATAATTTACACCTTAGGCTCTGCTTCTAACTTGGGCCCAAATTGTAAAATGGTCTTATCTATTGGCGATTTCGTCCCAATTCACATTCCAAGTGATATTCGGCATGCTAATTACATTGCCGGTTGCCAAATTGCATTATCTCTTATAGTTTCCGAGATATGGACTATCGATAATTTACATCTTAGGCTCTGCTTCTAACTTGGGCCCAAATTGTAAAATGGTCTTATCTATTGGCGATTTCGTTCCAATTCACATTCCAAGTAATATTTGGCATGCTAATTACATTGCCGGTTGCCAAATTGCATTATCTCTTATGGTTTCCGAGATATGGACTATCGATAATTTACACCTTAGGCTCTGCTTCTAACTTGGGCCCAAATTGCAAAATGGCCTTATCTATTGGCGATTTCGTTCCAATTCACATTCCAAGTAATATTCGGCATGCTAATTACATTGCCGGTTGCCAAATTGCATTATCTCTTATAGTTTCCGAGATATGGACTATCGATAATTTACACCTTAGGCTCTGATTCTAACTTGGGCCCAAATTGTAAAATGGTCTTGTCTATTGGCGATTTCGTTCCAATTCACATTCCAAGTAATATTCGGCATGCTAATTACATTGCCGGTTGCCAAATTGCATTATCTCTTATAGTTTCCGAGATATGGACTATCGATAATTTACACCTTAGGCTATGCTTCTAACTTGGGCCCAAATTGTAAAATGGTCTTATCTATTGGCGATTTCGTTCCAATTCACTTTCCAAGTAATATTCGGCATGCTAATTACATTGCCGGTTGCCAAATTGCATTATCTCTTATAGTTTCCGAGATATGGACTATCGATAATTTACACCTTAGGCTCTGCTTCTAACTTGGGCCCAAATTGTAAAATGGTCTTATCTATTGGCGATTTCGTTCCAATTCACATTCCAAGTAATATTCGGCATGCTAATTACATTGCCGGTGGCCAAGTTGCATTATCTCTTATAGTTTCCAAGATATGGACTATCGATAATTTACACCTTAGGCTCTGCTTCTAACTTGGGCCCAAATTGTAAAATGGTCTTATCTATTGGCGATTTCGTTCCAATTCACATTCCAAGTAATATTCGGCATGCTAATTACATTGCCGGTTGCCAAATTGCATTATCACTTATAGTTTCCGAGATATGGACTATCGATAATTTACACCTTAGGCTCTGCTTCTAACTTGGGCCCAAATTGTAAAATGGTCTTATCTATTGGCGATTTCGTTCCAATTCACACTCCTAGTAATATTCGGCATGCTAATTACACTGCCGGTTGCGAAATTGCATTATCTCTTATAGTTTCCGAGATATGGACTATCAATAATTTACACCTTAGGCTCTGCTTCTAACTTGGGCCCAAATTGTAAAATGGTCTTATCTATTGGCGATTTCGTTCCAATTCACATTCCAAGTAATATTCGGCATGCTAATTACATTGCCGGTTGCCAAATTGCATTATCTCTTATAGTTTCCGAGATATGGACTATCGATAATTTACACCTTAGGCTCTGCTTCTAACTTGGGCCCAAATTTTAAAATGGCCTTATCTATTGGCGATTTCGTCCCAATTCACATTCCAAGTAATATTCGGCATCCTAATTACATTGCCGGTTGCGAAATTGCATCATCTCTTATAGTTTCAGAGATATGGACTATCGATAATTTACACCTTAGGCTCTGCTTCTAACTTGGGCCCAAATTGTAAAATGGTCTTATCTATTGGCAATTTCGTTCCAATTCACATTCCAAGTAATATTCGGCATGCTAATTACATTGCCGGTTGCCAAATTGCATTATCTCTTATAGTTTCCGAGATATGGACTATCGATAATTTACACCTTAGGCTCTGCTTCTAACTTGGGCCCAAATTGTAAAATGGTCTTATCTATTGGCGATTTCGTTCCAATTCACAATCCAAGTAATATTCGGCATGCTAATTACATTGCCGGTTGCCAAATTGCATTAACTCTTATAGTTTCCGAGATATGGACTATCGATAATTTACACCTTAGGCTCTGCTTCTAACTTGGGCCCAAATTGTAAAATGGTCTTATCTATTGGCGATTTCGTTCCAATTCACATTCCAAGTAATATTCGGCATGCTAATTACATTGCCGGTTGCCAAATTGCATTATCTCTTATAGTTTCCGAGATATGGACTATCGATAATTTACACCATAGGCTCTGCTTCTAACTTGGGCCCAAATTGTAAAATGACCTTATCTATTGGCGATTTCGTTCCAATTCACATTCCAAGTAATATTCGGCATGCTAATTACATTGCCGGTTGCCAAATTGCATTATCTCTTATAGTTTCCGAGTTATGGACTATCGATAATTTACACCTTAGGCTCTGCTTCTAACTTGGGCCCAAATTGTAAAATGGTCTTATCTATTGGCGATTTCGTTCCAATTCACTTTCCAAGTAATATTCGGCATGCTAATTACATTGCCGGTTGCCAAATTGCATTATCTCTTATAGTTTCCGAGATATGGACTATCGATAATTTACACCTTAGGCTCTGCTTCTAACTTGGGCCCAAATTGTAAAATGGTCTTATCTATTGGCGATTTCGTTCCAATTGACATTCCAAGTAATATTCGGCATGCTAATTACATTGCCGGTGGCCAAATTGCATTATCTCTTATAGTTTCCGAGATATGGACTATCGATAATTTACACCTTAGGCTCTGCTTCTAACTTGGGCCCAAATTGTAAAATGGTCTTATCTATTGGCGATTTCGTTCCAATTCACAATCCAAGTAATATTCGGCATGCTAATTACATTGCCGGTTGCCAAATTGCATTAACTCTTATAGTTTCCGAGATATGGACTATCGATAATTTACACCTTAGGCTCTGCTTCTAACTTGGGCCCAAATTGTAAAATGGTCTTATCTATTGGCGATTTCGTTCCAATTCACATTCCAAGTAATATTCGGCATGCTAATTACATTGCCGGTTGCCAAATTGCATTATCTCTTATAGTTTCCGAGATATGGACTATCGATAATTTACACCATAGGCTCTGCTTCTAACTTGGGCCCAAATTGTAAAATGGCCTTATCTATTGGCGATTTCGTTCCAATTCACATTCCAAGTAATATTCGGCATGCTAATTACATTGCCGGTTGCCAAATTGCATTATCTCTTATAGTTTCCGAGTTATGGACTATCGATAATTTACACCTTAGGCTCTGCTTCTAACTTGGGCCCAAATTGTAAAATGGTCTTATCTATTGGCGATTTCGTTCCAATTCACTTTCCAAGTAATATTCGGCATGCTAATTACATTGCCGGTTGCCAAATTGCATTATCTCTTATAGTTTCCGAGATATGGACTATCGATAATTTACACCTTAGGCTCTGCTTCTAACTTGGGCCCAAATTGTAAAATGGTCTTATCTATTGGCGATTTCGTTCCAATTCACATTCCAAGTAATATTCGGCATGCTAATTGCATTGCCGGTTGCCAAATTGCATTATCTCTTATAGTTTCCGAGATATGGACTATCGATAATTTACACCTTAGGCTCTGCTTCTAACTTGGGCCCGAATTGTAAAATGGTCTTATCTATTGGCGATTTCGTTCCAATTCACATTCCAAGTAATATTCGGCATGCTAAGTACATTGCCGGTGGCCAAGTTGCATTATCTCTTATAGTTTCCGAGATATGGACTATCGATAATTTACACCTTAGGCTCTGCTTCTAACTTGGGCCCAAATTGTAAAATGGTCTTATCTATTGGCGATTTCGTTCCAATTCACATTCCAAGTAATATTCGGCATGCTAATTACATTGCCGGTTGCCAAATTGAATTATCTCTTATAGTTTCCGAGATATGGACTATCGATAATTTACACCTTAGGCTCTGCTTCTAACTTGGGCCCAAATTGTAAAATGGTCTTACCTATTGGCGATTTCGTTCCAATTCACATTCCAAGTAATATTCGGCATGCTAATTACATTGCCGGTTGCCAAATTGCATTATCTCTTATAGTTTCCGAGATATGGACTATCGATAATTTACACCTTAGGCTCTGCTTCTAACTTGGGCCCAAATTGTAAAATGGTCTTATCTATTGGCGATTTCGTTCCAATTCACATTCCAAGTAATATTCGGCATGCTAATTACATTGCCGGTTGCCAAATTGCATTATCTCTTATAGTTTCCGAGATATGGACTATCGATAATTTACACCTTAGGCTCTGCTTCTAACTTGGGCCCAAATTGTAAAATGGTCTTATCTATTGGCGATTTCGTCCCAATTCACATTCCAAGTGATATTCGGCATGCTAATTACATTGCCGGTTGCGAAATTGCATTATCTCTTATAGTTTCCGAGATATGGACTATCCATAATTTACACCTTAGGCTCTGCTTCTAACTTGGGCCCAAATTGTAAAATGGTCTTATCTATTGGCGATTTCGTTCCAATTCACATTCCAAGTAATATTCGGCATGCTAATTACATTGCCGGTTGCCAAATTGCATTATCTCTAATAGTTTCCGAGATATGGACTATCGATAATTTACACCTTAGGCTCTGCTTCTAACTTGGGCCCAAATTGTAAAATGGTCTTATCTATTGGCGATTTCGTTCCAATTCACATTCCAAGTAATATTCGGCATGCTAATTACATTGCCGGTTGCCAAATTGCATTATCTCTTATAGATTCCGAGATATGGACTATCGATAATTTACACCTTAGGCTCTGCTTCTAACTTGGGCCCAAATTGAAAAATGGTCTTATCTATTGGCGATTTCGTTCCAATTCACATTCCAAGTAATATTCGGCATGCTAATTACATTGCCGGTTGCCAAATTGCATTATCTCTTATAGTTTCCGAGATATGGACTATCGATAATTTACACCTTAGGCTCTGCTTCTAACTTGGGCCCAAATTGTAAAATGGTCTTATCTATTGGCGATTTCGTTCCAATTCACATTCCAAGTAATATTCGGCATGCTAATTACATTGCCGGTTGCCAAATTGCATTATCTCTTATAGTTTCCGAGATATGGACTATCGTTAATTTACACCTTAGGCTCTGCTTCTAACTTGGGCCCAAATTGCAAAATGGCCTTATCTATTGGCGATTTCGTTCCAATTCACATTCCAAGTAATATTCGGCATGCTAATTACATTGCCGGTTGCCAAATTGCATTATCTCTTATAGTTTCCGAGATATGGACTATCGATAATTTACACCTTAGGCTCTGCTTCTAACTTGGGCCCAAATTGTAAAATGGTCTTATCTATTGGCGATTTCGTTCCAATTCACATTCCAAGTAATATTCGGCATGCTAATTACTTTGCCGGTTGCCAAATTGCATTATCTCTTATAGTTTCCGAGATATGGACTATCGATAATTTACACCTTAGGCTCTGCTTCTAACTTGGGCCCAAATTGTAAAATGGTCTTATCTATTGGCGATTTCGTTCCAATTCACATTCCAAGTAATATTCGGCATGCTAATTACATTGCCGGTTGCCAAATTGCATTATCTCTTATAGTTTCCGAGATATGGACTATCGATAATTTACACCTTAGGCTCTGCTTCTAACTTGGGCCCAAATTGTAAAATGGTCTTATCTATTGGCGATTTCGTTCCAATTCACATTTCAAGTAATATTCGGCATGCTAATTACATTGCCGGTTGCCAAATTGCATTATCTCTTATAGTTTCCGAGATATGGACTATCGATAATTTACACCTTAGGCTCTGCTTCTAACTTGGGCCCAAATTGTAAAATGGTCTTATCTATTGGCGATTTCGTTCCAATTCACACTCCAAGTAATATTCGGCATGCTAATTACATTGCCGGTTGCGAAATTGCATTATCTCTTATAGTTTCCGAGATATGGACTATCAATAATTTACACCTTAGGCTCTGCTTCTAACTTGGGCCCAAATTGTAAAATGGTCTTATCTATTGGCGATTTCGTTCCAATTCACATTCCAAGTAATATTCGGCATGCTAATTACATTGCCGGTTGCCAAATTGCATTATCTCTTATAGTTTCCGAGATATGGACTATCGATAATTTACACCTTAGGCTCTGCTTCTAACTTGGGCCCAAATTGTAAAATGGTCTTTTCTATTGGCGATTTCGTTCCAATTCACATTCCAAGTAATATTCGGCATGCTAATTACATTGCCGGTTGCGAAATTGCATTATCTCTTATAGTTTCCGAGATATGGACTATCAATAATTTACACCTTAGGCTCTGCTTCTAACTTGGGCCCAAATTGTAAAATGGTCTTATCTATTGGCGATTTCGTTCCAATTCACATTCCAAGTAATATTCGGCATGCTAATTACATTGCCGGTTGCCAAATTGCATTATCTCTTATAGTTTCCGAGATATGGACTATCGATAATTTACACCTTAGGCTCTGCTTCTAACTTGGGCCCAAATTGTAAAATGGTCTTATCTATTGGCGATTTCGTTCCAATTCACATTCCAAGTAATATTCGGCATGCTAATTACATTGCCGGTTGCCAAATTGCATTATCTCTTATAGTTTCCGAGATATGGACTATCGATAATTTACACCTTAGGCTCTGCTTCTAACTTGGGCCCAAATTGTAAAATGGTCTTACCTATTGGCGATTTCGTTCCAATTCACATTCCAAGTAATATTCGGCATGCTAATTACATTGCCGGTTGCCAAATTGCATTATCTCTTATAGTTTCCGAGATATGGACTATCGATAATTTACACCTTAGGCTCTGCTTCTAACTTGAGCCCAAATTGTAAAATGGTCTTATCTATTGGCGATTTCGTTCCAATTCACATTCCAAGTAATATTCGGCATGCTAATTACATTGCCGGTTGCCAAATTGCATTATCTCTTATAGTTTCCGAGATATGGACTATCGATAATTTACACCTTAGGCTCTGCTTCTAACTTGGGCCCAAATTGTAAAATGGTCTTATCTATTGGCGATTTCGTCCCAATTCACATTCCAAGTGATATTCGGCATGCTAATTACATTGCCGGTTGCGAAATTGCATTATCTCTTATAGTTTCCGAGATATGGACTATCGATAATTTACACCTTAGGCTCTGCTTCTAACTTGGGCCCAAATTGTAAAATGGTCTTATCTATTGGCGATTTCGTTCCAATTCACATTCCAAGTAATATTCGGCATGCTAATTACATTGCCGGTTGCCAAATTGCATTATCTCTTATAGTTTCCGAGATATGGACTATCGATAATTTACACCTTAGGCTCTGCTTCTAACTTGAGCCCAAATTGTAAAATGGTCTTATCTATTGGCGATTTAGTTCCAATTCACATTCCAAGTAATATTCGGCATGCTAATTACATTGCCGGTTGCCAAATTGCATTATCTCTTATAGTTTCCGAGATATGGACTATCGATAATTTACACCTTAGGCTCTGCTTCTAACTTGGGCCCAAATTGTAAAATGGTCTTATCTATTGGCGATTTCGTTCCAATTCACATTCCAAGTAATATTCGGCATGCTAATTACATTGCCGGTTGCCAAATTGCATTACCTCTTATAGTTTCCGAGATATGGACTATCGATAATTTACACCTTAGGCTCTGCTTCTAACTTGGGCCCAAATTGTAAAATGGTCTTATCTATTGGCGATTTCGTTCCAATTCACACTCCAAGTAATATTCGGCATGCTAATTACATTGCCGGTTGCGAAATTGCATTATCTCTTATAGTTTCCGAGATATGGACTATCAATAATTTACACCTTAGGCTCTGCTTCTAACTTGGGCCCAAATTGTAAAATGGTCTTATCTATTGGCGATTTCGTTCCAATTCACATTCCAAGTAATATTCGGCATGCTAATTACATTGCCGGTTGCCAAATTGCATTATCTCTTATAGTTTCCGAGATATGGACTATCGATAATTTACACCTTAGGCTCTGCTTCTAACTTGGGCCCAAATTGTAAAATGGTCTTATCTATTGGCGATTTCGTTCCAATTCACATTCCAAGTAATATTCGGCATGCTAATTACATTGCCGGTTGCCAAATTGCATTATCTCTTATAGTTTCCGAGATATGGACTATCGATAATTTACACCTTAGGCTCTGCTTCTAACTTGGGCCCAAATTGTAAAATGGTCTTACCTATTGGCGATTTCGTTCCAATTCACATTCCAAGTAATATTCGGCATGCTAATTACATTGCCGGTTGCCAAATTGCATTATCTCTTATAGTTTCCGAGATATGGACTATCGATAATTTACACCTTAGGCTCTGCTTCTAACTTGGGCCCAAATTGTAAAATGGTCTTATCTATTGGCGATTTCGTCCCAATTCACATTCCAAGTGATATTCGGCATGCTAATTACATTGCCGGTTGCGAAATTGCATTATCTCTTATAGTTTCCGAGATATGGACTATCGATAATTTACACCTTAGGCTCTGCTTCTAACTTGGGCCCAAATTGTAAAATGGTCTTATCTATTGGCGATTTCGTTCCAATTCACATTCCAAGTAATATTTGGCATGCTAATTACATTGCCGGTTGCCAAATTGCATTATCTCTTATAGTTTCCGAGATATGGACTATCGATAATTTACACCTTAGGCTCTGCTTCTAACTTGGGCCCAAATTGTAAAATGGTCTTATCTATTGGCGATTTAGTTGCAATTCACATTCCAAGTAATATTCGGCATGCTAATTACATTGCCGGTTGCCAAATTGCATTATATCTTATAGTTTCCGAGATATAGACTATCGATAATTTACACCTTAGGCTCTGCTTCTAACTTGGGCCCAAATTGTAAAATGGTCTTATCTATTGGCGATTTCGTTCCAATTGACATTCCAAGTAATATTCGGCATGCTAATTACATTGCCGGTGGCCAAATTGCATTATCTCTTATAGTTTCCGAGATATGGACTATCGATAATTTACACCTTAGGCTCTGCTTCTAACTTGGGCCCAAATTGTAAAATGGTCTTATCTATTGGCGATTTCGTTCCAGTTCACATTCCAAGTAATATTCGGCATGCTAATTACATTGCCGGTTGCCAAATTGCATTATCTCTTATAGTTTCCGAGATATGGACTATCGATAATTTACACCTTAGGCTCTGCTTCTAACTTGGGCCCAAATTGTAAAATGGTCTTATCTATTGGCGATTTCGTTCCAATTCACATTCCAAGTAATATTCGGCAGGCTAATTACATTGCCGGTTGCCAAATTGCATTATCTCTTATAGTTTCCGAGATATGGACTATCGATAATTTACACCTTAGGCTCTGCTTCTAACTTGGGCCCAAATTGTAAAATGGTCTTATCTATTGGCGATTTAGTTGCAATTCACATTCCAAGTAATATTCGGCATGCTAATTACATTGCCGGTTGCCAAATTGCATTATATCTTATAGTTTCCGAGATATAGACTATCGATAATTTACACCTTAGGCTCTGCTTCTAACTTGGGCCCAAATTGTAAAATGGTCTTATCTATGGGCGATTTCGTTCCAATTGACATTCCAAGTAATATTCGGCATGCTAATTACATTGCCGGTGGCCAAATTGCATTATCTCTTATAGTTTCCGAGATATGGACTATCGATAATTTACACCTTAGGCTCTGCTTCTAACTTGGGCCCAAATTGTAAAATGGTCTTATCTATTGGCGATTTCGTTCCAGTTCACATTCCAAGTAATATTCGGCATGCTAATTACATTGCCGGTTGCCAAATTGCATTATCTCTTATAGTTTCCGAGATATGGACTATCGATAATTTACACCTTAGGCTCTGCTTCTAACTTGGGCCCAAATTGTAAAATTTTCTTATCTATTGGCGATTTAGTTGCAATTTACATTCCAAGTAATATTCGGCATGCTAATTACATTGCCGGTTGCCAAATTGCATTATCTCTTATAGTTTCCGAGATATGGACTATCGATAATTTACACCTTAGGCTCTGCTTCTAACTTGGGCCCAAATTGTAAAATGGTCTTATCTATTGGCGATTTCGTTCCAATTCACATTCCAAGTAATATTCGGCATGCTAATTACATTGCCGGTTGCCAAATTGCATTATCTCCTATAGTTTCCGAGATATGGACTATCGATAATTTACACCTTAGGCTCTGCTTCTAACTTGGGCCCAAATTGTAAAATGGTCTTACCTATTGGCGATTTCGTTCTAATTCACACTCCAAGTAATATTCGGCATGCTAATTACATTGCCGGTTGCGAAATTGCATTATCTCTTATAGTTTCCGAGATATGGACTATCGATAATTTACACCTTAGGCTCTGCTTCTAACTTGGGCCCAAATTGTAAAATGGTCTTATCTATTGGCGATTTCGTTCCAATTCACATTCCAAGTAATATTCGGCATGCTAATTACATTGCCGGTTGCCAAATTGCATTATCTCTTATAGTTTCCGAGATATGGACTATCGATAATTTACACCTTAGGCTCTGCTTCTAACTTGGTCCCAAATTGTAAAATGGTCTTATCTATTGGCGATTTCGTTCCAATTCACATTCCAAGTAATATTCGGCAGGCTAATTACATTGCCGGTTGCCAAATTGCATTATCTCTTATAGTTTCCGAGATATGGACTATCGATAATTTACACCTTAGGCTCTGCTTCTAACTTGGGCCCAAATTGTAAAATGGTCTTATCTATTGGCGATTTCGTCCCAATTCACATTCCAAGTGATATTCGGCATGCTAATTACATTGCCGGTTGCCAAATTGCATTATCTCTTATAGTTTCCGAGATATGGACTATCGATAATTTACATCTTAGGCTCTGCTTCTAACTTGGGCCCAAATTGTAAAATGGTCTTATCTATTGGCGATTTCGTTCCAATTCACATTCCAAGTAATATTTGGCATGCTAATTACATTGCCGGTTGCCAAATTGCATTATCTCTTATGGTTTCCGAGATATGGACTATCGATAATTTACACCTTAGGCTCTGCTTCTAACTTGGGCCCAAATTGCAAAATGGCCTTATCTATTGGCGATTTCGTTCCAATTCACATTCCAAGTAATATTCGGCATGCTAATTACATTGCCGGTTGCCAAATTGCATTATCTCTTATAGTTTCCGAGATATGGACTATCGATAATTTACACCTTAGGCTCTGATTCTAACTTGGGCCCAAATTGTAAAATGGTCTTGTCTATTGGCGATTTCGTTCCAATTCACATTCCAAGTAATATTCGGCATGCTAATTACATTGCCGGTTGCCAAATTGCATTATCTCTTATAGTTTCCGAGATATGGACTATCGATAATTTACACCTTAGGCTATGCTTCTAACTTGGGCCCAAATTGTAAAATGGTCTTATCTATTGGCGATTTCGTTCCAATTCACTTTCCAAGTAATATTCGGCATGCTAATTACATTGCCGGTTGCCAAATTGCATTATCTCTTATAGTTTCCGAGATATGGACTATCGATAATTTACACCTTAGGCTCTGCTTCTAACTTGGGCCCAAATTGTAAAATGGTCTTATCTATTGGCGATTTCGTTCCAATTCACATTCCAAGTAATATTCGGCATGCTAATTACATTGCCGGTGGCCAAGTTGCATTATCTCTTATAGTTTCCGAGATATGGACTATCGATAATTTACACCTTAGGCTCTGCTTCTAACTTGGGCCCAAATTGTAAAATGGTCTTATCTATTGGCGATTTCGTTCCAATTCACATTCCAAGTAATATTCGGCATGCTAATTACATTGCCGGTTGCCAAATTGCATTATCACTTATAGTTTCCGAGATATGGACTATCGATAATTTACACCTTAGGCTCTGCTTCTAACTTGGGCCCAAATTGTAAAATGGTCTTATCTATTGGCGATTTCGTTCCAATTCACACTCCTAGTAATATTCGGCATGCTAATTACATTGCCGGTTGCGAAATTGCATTATCTCTTATAGTTTCCGAGATATGGACTATCAATAATTTACACCTTAGGCTCTGCTTCTAACTTGGGCCCAAATTGTAAAATGGTCTTATCTATTGGCGATTTCGTTCCAATTCACATTCCAAGTAATATTCGGCATGCTAATTACATTGCCGGTTGCCAAATTGCATTATCTCTTATAGTTTCCGAGATATGGACTATCGATAATTTACACCTTAGGCTCTGCTTCTAACTTGGGCCCAAATTTTAAAATGGCCTTATCTATTGGCGATTTCGTCCCAATTCACATTCCAAGTAATATTCGGCATCCTAATTACATTGCCGGTTGCGAAATTGCATCATCTCTTATAGTTTCAGAGATATGGACTATCGATAATTTACACCTTAGGCTCTGCTTCTAACTTGGGCCCAAATTGTAAAATGGTCTTATCTATTGGCAATTTCGTTCCAATTCACATTCCAAGTAATATTCGGCATGCTAATTACATTGCCGGTTGCCAAATTGCATTATCTCTTATAGTTTCCGAGATATGGACTATCGATAATTTACACCTTAGGCTCTGCTTCTAACTTGGGCCCAAATTGTAAAATGGTCTTATCTATTGGCGATTTCGTTCCAATTCACAATCCAAGTAATATTCGGCATGCTAATTACATTGCCGGTTGCCAAATTGCATTAACTCTTATAGTTTCCGAGATATGGACTATCGATAATTTACACCTTAGGCTCTGCTTCTAACTTGGGCCCAAATTGTAAAATGGTCTTATCTATTGGCGATTTCGTTCCAATTCACATTCCAAGTAATATTCGGCATGCTAATTACATTGCCGGTTGCCAAATTGCATTATCTCTTATAGTTTCCGAGATATGGACTATCGATAATTTACACCATAGGCTCTGCTTCTAACTTGGGCCCAAATTGTAAAATGACCTTATCTATTGGCGATTTCGTTCCAATTCACATTCCAAGTAATATTCGGCATGCTAATTACATTGCCGGTTGCCAAATTGCATTATCTCTTATAGTTTCCGAGTTATGGACTATCGATAATTTACACCTTAGGCTCTGCTTCTAACTTGGGCCCAAATTGTAAAATGGTCTTATCTATTGGCGATTTCGTTCCAATTCACTTTCCAAGTAATATTCGGCATGCTAATTACATTGCCGGTTGCCAAATTGCATTATCTCTTATAGTTTCCGAGATATGGACTATCGATAATTTACACCTTAGGCTCTGCTTCTAACTTGGGCCCAAATTGTAAAATGGTCTTATCTATTGGCGATTTCGTTCCAATTCACATTCCAAGTAATATTCGGAATGCTAATTGCATTGCCGGTTGCCAAATTGCATTATCTCTTATAGTTTCCGAGATATGGACTATCGATAATTTACACCTTAGGCTCTGCTTCTAACTTGGGCCCGAATTGTAAAATGGTCTTATCTATTGGCGATTTCGTTCCAATTCACATTCCAAGTAATATTCGGCATGTTAATTACATTGCCGGTGGCCAAGTTGCATTATCTCTTATAGTTTCCGAGATATGGACTATCGATAATTTACACCTTAGGCTCTGCTTCTAACTTGGGCCCAAATTGTAAAATGGTCTTATCTATTGGCGATTTCGTTCCAATTCACATTCCAAGTAATATTCGGCATGCTAATTACATTGCCGGTTGCCAAATTGCATTATCTCTTATAGTTTCCGAGATATGGACTATCGATAATTTACACCTTAGGCTCTGCTTCTAACTTGGGCCCAAATTGTAAAATGGTCTTATCTATTGGCGATTTCGTTCCAATTCACATTCCAAGTAATATTCGGCATGCTAATTACATTGCCGGTTGCCAAATTGCATTATCTCTTATAGTTTCCGAGATATGGACTATCGATAATTTACACCTTAGGCTCTGCTTCTAACTTGGGCCCAAATTGTAAAATGGTCTTATCTATTGGCGATTTCGTTCCAATTCACATTCCAAGTAATATTCGGCATGCTAATTACATTGCCGGTTGCCAAATTGCATTATCTCTTATAGTTTCCGAGATATGGACTATCGATAATTTACAACTTAGGCTCTGCTTCTAACTTGGGCCCAAATTGTAAAATGGTCTGTACATTGCCGGTTGCCAAATTGCATTATCTCTTATAGTTTCCGAGATATAGACTATCGATAATTTACACCTTAGGCTCTGCTTCTAACTTGGGCCCAAATTGTAAAATGGTCTTATCTATTGGCGATTTCGTTCCAATTCACATTCCAAGTAATATTCGGCATGCTAATTACATTGCCGGTGGCCAAATTGCATTATCTCTTATAGTTTCCGAGATATGGACTATCGATAATTTACACCTTAGGCTCTGCTTCTAACTTGGGCCCAAATTGTAAAATGGTCTTATCTATTGGCGATTTCGTTCCAGTTCACATTCCAAGTAATATTCGGCATGCTAATTACATTGCCGGTTGCCAAATTGCATTATCTCTTATAGTTTCCGAGATATGGACTATCGATAATTTACACCTTAGGCTCTGCTTCTAACTTGGGCCCAAATTGTAAAATTTTCTTATCTATTGGCGATTTAGTTGCAATTCACATTCCAAGTAATATTCGGCATGCTAATTACATTGCCGGTTGCCAAATTGCATTATCTCTTATAGTTTCCGAGATATGGACTATCGATAATTTACACCTTAGGCTCTGCTTCTAACTTGGGCCCAAATTGTAAAATGGTCTTATCTATTGGCGATTTCGTTCCAATTCACATTCCAAGTAATATTCGGCATACTAATTACATTGCCGGTTGCCAAATTGCATTATCTCTTATAGTTTCCGAGATATGGACTATCGATAATTTACACCTTAGGCTCTGCTTCTAACTTGGGCCCAAATTGTAAAATGGTCTTATCTATTGGCGATTTCGTTCCAATTCACATTCCAAGTAATATTCGGCATGCTAATTACATTGCCGGTTGCCAAATTGCATTATCTCCTATAGTTTCCGAGATATGGACTATCGATAATTTACACCTTAGGCTCTGCTTCTAACTTGGGCCCAAATTGTAAAATGGTCTTACCTATTGGCGATTTCGTTCTAATTCACACTCCAAGTAATATTCGGCATGCTAATTACATTGCCGGTTGCGAAATTGCATTATCTCTTATAGTTTCCGAGATATGGACTATCGATAATTTACACCTTAGGCTCTGCTTCTAACTTGGGCCCAAATTGTAAAATGGTCTTATCTATTGGCGATTTCGTTCCAATTCACATTCCAAGTAATATTCGGCATGCTAATTACATTGCCGGTTGCCAAATTGCATTATCTCTTATAGTTTCCGAGATATGGACTATCGATAATTTACACCTTAGGCTCTGCTTCTAACTTGTGCCCAAATTGTAAAATGGTCTTATCTATTGGCGATTTCGTTCCAATTCACATTCCAAGTAATATTCGGCATGCTAATTACATTGCCGGTTGCCAAATTGCATTATCTCTTATAGTTTCCGAGATATGGACTATCGATAATTTACACCTTAGGCTCTGCTTCTAACTTGGGCCCAAATTGTAAAATGGTCTTATCTATTGGCGATTTCGTCCCAATTCACATTCCAAGTGATATTCGGCATGCTAATTACATTGCCGGTTGCCAAATTGCATTATCTCTTATAGTTTCCGAGATATGGACTATCGATAATTTACATCTTAGGCTCTGCTTCTAACTTGGGCCCAAATTGTAAAATGGTCTTATCTATTGGCGATTTCGTTCCAATTCACATTCCAAGTAATATTTGGCATGCTAATTACATTGCCGGTTGCCAAATTGCATTATCTCTTATGGTTTCCGAGATATGGACTATCGATAATTTACACCTTAGGCTCTGCTTCTAACTTGGGCCCAAATTGCAAAATGGCCTTATCTATTGGCGATTTCGTTCCAATTCACATTCCAAGTAATATTCGGCATGCTAATTACATTGCCGGTTGCCAAATTGCATTATCTCTTATAGTTTCCGAGATATGGACTATCGATAATTTACACCTTAGGCTCTGATTCTAACTTGGGCCCAAATTGTAAAATGGTCTTGTCTATTGGCGATTTCGTTCCAATTCACATTCCAAGTAATATTCGGCATGCTAATTACATTGCCGGTTGCCAAATTGCATTATCTCTTATAGTTTCCGAGATATGGACTATCGATAATTTACACCTTAGGCTATGCTTCTAACTTGGGCCCAAATTGTAAAATGGTCTTATCTATTGGCGATTTCGTTCCAATTCACTTTCCAAGTAATATTCGGCATGCTAATTACATTGCTGGTTGCCAAATTGCATTATCTCTTATAGTTTCCGAGATATGGACTATCGATAATTTACACCTTAGGCTCTGCTTCTAACTTGGGCCCAAATTGTAAAATGGTCTTATCTATTGGCGATTTCGTTCCAATTCACATTCCAAGTAATATTCGGCATGCTAATTACATTGCCGGTGGCCAAGTTGCATTATCTCTTATAGTTTCCGAGATATGGACTATCGATAATTTACACCTTAGGCTCTGCTTCTAACTTGGGCCCAAATTGTAAAATGGTCTTATCTATTGGCGATTTCGTTCCAATTCACTTTCCAAGTAATATTCGGCATGCTAATTACATTGCCGGTTGCCAAATTGCATTATCTCTTATAGTTTCCGAGATATGGACTATCGATAATTTACACCTTAGGCTCTGCTTCTAACTTGGGCCCAAATTGTAAAATGGTCTTATCGATTGGCGATTTCGTTCCAATTCACATTCCAAGTAATATTCGGCATGCTAATTACATTGCCGGTGGCCAAGTTGCATTATCTCTTATAGTTTCCGAGATATGGACTATCGATAATTTACACCTTAGGCTCTGCTTCTAACTTGGGCCCAAATTGTAAAATGGTCTTATCTATTGGCGATTTCGTCCCAATTCACATTCCAAGTGATATTCGGCATGCTAATTACATTGCCGGTTGCCAAATTGCATTATCTCTTATAGTTTCCGAGATATGGACTATCGATAATTTACATCTTAGGCTCTGCTTCTAACTTGGGCCCAAATTGTAAAATGGTCTTATCTATTGGCGATTTCGTTCCAATTCACATTCCAAGTAATATTTGGCATGCTAATTACATTGCCGGTTGCCAAATTGCATTATCTCTTATGGTTTCCGAGATATGGACTATCGATAATTTACACCTTAGGCTCTGCTTCTAACTTGGGCCCAAATTGCAAAATGGCCTTATCTATTGGCGATTTCGTTCCAATTCACATTCCAAGTAATATTCGGCATGCTAATTACATTGCCGGTTGCCAAATTGCATTATCTCTTATAGTTTCCGAGATATGGACTATCGATAATTTACACCTTAGGCTCTGATTCTAACTTGGGCCCAAATTGTAAAATGGTCTTGTCTATTGGCGATTTCGTTCCAATTCACATTCCAAGTAATATTCGGCATGCTAATTACATTGCCGGTTGCCAAATTGCATTATCTCTTATAGTTTCCGAGATATGGACTATCGATAATTTACACCTTAGGCTATGCTTCTAACTTGGGCCCAAATTGTAAAATGGTCTTATCTATTGGCGATTTCGTTCCAATTCACTTTCCAAGTAATATTCGGCATGCTAATTACATTGCTGGTTGCCAAATTGCATTATCTCTTATAGTTTCCGAGATATGGACTATCGATAATTTACACCTTAGGCTCTGCTTCTAACTTGGGCCCAAATTGTAAAATGGTCTTATCTATTGGCGATTTCGTTCCAATTCACATTCCAAGTAATATTCGGCATGCTAATTACATTGCCGGTGGCCAAGTTGCATTATCTCTTATAGTTTCCGAGATATGGACTATCGATAATTTACACCTTAGGCTCTGCTTCTAACTTGGGCCCAAATTGTAAAATGGTCTTATCTATTAGCGATTTCGTTCCAATTCACTTTCCAAGTAATATTCGGCATGCTAATTACATTGCCGGTTGCCAAATTGCATTATCTCTTATAGTTTCCGAGATATGGACTATCGATAATTTACACCTTAGGCTCTGCTTCTAACTTGGGCCCAAATTGTAAAATGGTCTTATCGATTGGCGATTTCGTTCCAATTCACATTCCAAGTAATATTCGGCATGCTAATTACATTGCCGGTGGCCAAGTTGCATTATCTCTTATAGTTTCCGAGATATGGACTATCGATAATTTACACCTTAGGCTCTGCTTCTAACTTGGGCCCAAATTGTAAAATGGTCTTATCTATTGGCGATTTCGTTCCAATTCACATTCCAAGTAATATTCGGCATGCTAATTACATTGCCGGTTGCCAAATTGCATTATCACTTATAGTTTCCGAGATATGGACTATCGATAATTTACACCTTAGGCTCTGCTTCTAACTTGGGCCCAAATTGTAAAATGGTCTTATCTATTGGCGATTTCGTTCCAATTCACACTCCTAGTAATATTCGGCATGCTAATTACATTGCCGGTTGCGAAATTGCATTATCTCTTATAGTTTCCGAGATATGGACTATCAATAATTTACACCTTAGGCTCTGCTTCTAACTTGGGCCCAAATTGTAAAATGGTCTTATCTATTGGCGATTTCGTTCCACTTCACATTCCAAGTAATATTCGGCATGCTAATTACATTGCCGGTTGCCAAATTGCATTATCTCTTATAGTTTCCGAGATATGGACTATCGATAATTTACACCTTAGGCTCTGCTTCTAACTTGGGCCCAAATTTTAAAATGGCCTTATCTATTGGCGATTTCGTCCCAATTCACATTTCAAGTAATATTCGGCATGCTAATTACATTGCCGGTTGCGAAATTGCATCATCTCTTATAGTTTCAGAGATATGGACTATCGATAATTTACACCTTAGGCTCTGCTTCTAACTTGGGCCCAAATTGTAAAATGGTCTTATCTATTGGCAATTTCGTTCCAATTCACATTCCAAGTAATATTCGGCATGCTAATTACATTGCCGGTTGCCAAATTGCATTATCTCTTATAGTTTCCGAGATATGGACTATCGATAATTTACACCTTAGGCTCTGCTTCTAACTTGGGCCCAAATTGTAAAATGGTCTTATCTATTGGCGATTTCGTTCCAATTCACAATCCAAGTAATATTCGGCATGCTAATTACATTGCCGGTTGCCAAATTGCATTAACTCTTATAGTTTCCGAGATATGGACTATCGATAATTTACACCTTAGGCTCTGCTTCTAACTTGGGCCCAAATTGTAAAATGGTCTTATCTATTGGCGATTTCGTTCCAATTCACATTCCAAGTAATATTCGGCATGCTAATTACATTGCCGGTTGCCAAATTGCATTATCTCTTATAGTTTCCGAGATATGGACTATCGATAATTTACACCATAGGCTCTGCTTCTAACTTGGGCCCAAATTGTTATCTATTGGCGATTTCGTTCCAATTCACATTCCAAGTAATATTCGGCATGCTAATTACATTGCCGGTTGCCAAATTGCATTATCTCTTATAGTTTCCGAGTTATGGACTATCGATAATTTACACCTTAGGCTCTGCTTCTAACTTGGGCCCAAATTGTAAAATGGTCTTATCTATTGGCGATTTCGTTCCAATTCACTTTCCAAGTAATATTCGGCATGCTAATTACATTGCCGGTTGCCAAATTGCATTATCTCTTATAGTTTCCGAGATATGGACTATCGATAATTTACACCTTAGGCTCTGCTTCTAACTTGGGCCCAAATTGTAAAATGGTCTTATCTATTGGCGATTTCGTTCCAATTCACATTCCAAGTAATATTCGGCATGCTAATTGCATTGCCGGTTGCCAAATTGCATTATCTCTTATAGTTTCCGAGATATGGACTATCGATAATTTACACCTTAGGCTCTGCTTCTAACTTGGGCCCGAATTGTAAAATGGTCTTATCTATTGGCGATTTCGTTCCAATTCACATTCCAAGTAATATTCGGCATGTTAATTACATTGCCGGTGGCCAAGTTGCATTATCTCTTATAGTTTCCGAGATATGGACTATCGATAATTTACACCTTAGGCTCTGCTTCTAACTTGGGCCCAAATTGTAAAATGGTCTTATCTATTGGCGATTTCGTTCCAATTCACATTCCAAGTAATATTCGGCATGCTAATTACATTGCCGGTTGCCAAATTGCATTATCACTTATAGTTTCCGAGATATGGACTATCGATAATTTACACCATAGGCTCTGCTTCTAACTTGGGCCCAAATTGTAAAATGGCCTTATCTATTGGCGATTTCGTTCCAATTCACATTCCAAGTAATATTCGGCATGCTAATTACATTGCCGGTTGCCAAATTGCATTATCTCTTATAGTTTCCGAGATATGGACTATCGATAATTTACACCTTAGGCTCTGCTTCTAACTTGGGCCCAAATTGTAAAATGGTCTTATCTATTGGCGATTTCGTTCCAATTCACATTCCAAGTAATATTCGGCATGCTAATTACATTGTCGGTTGCCAAATTGCATTATCTCTTATAGTTTCCGAGATATGGACTATCGATAATTTACACCTTAGGCTCTGCTTCTAACTTGGGCCCAAATTGTAAAATGGTCTTATCTATTGGCGATTTCGTTCCAATTCACATTCCAAGTAATATTCGGCATGCTAATTACATTGCCGGTTGCCAAATTGAATTATCTCTTATAGTTTCCGAGATATGGACTATCGATAATTTACACCTTAGGCTTTGCTTCTAACTTGGGCCCAAATTGTAAAATGGTCTTACCTATTGGCGATTTCGTTCCAATTCACATTCCAAGTAATATTCGGCATGCTAATTACATTGCCGGTTGCCAAATTGCATTATCTCTTATAGTTTCCGAGATATGGACTATCGATAATTTACACCTTAGGCTCTGCTTCTAACTTGGGCCCAAATTGTAAAATGGTCTTATCTATTGGCGATTTCGTTCCAATTCACATTCCAAGTAATATTCGGCATGCTAATTATATTGCCGGTTGCCAAATTGCATTATCTCTTATAGTTTCCGAGATATGGACTATCGATAATTTACACCTTAGGCTCTGCTTCTAACTTGGGCCCAAATTGTAAAATGGTCTTATCTATTGGCGATTTCGTCCCAATTCACATTCCAAGTGATATTCGGCATGCTAATTACATTGCCGGTTGCGAAATTGCATTATCTCTTATAGTTTCCGAGATATGGACTATCAATAATTTACACCTTAGGCTCTGCTTCTAACTTGGGCCCAAATTGTAAAATGGTCTTATCTATTGGCGATTTCGTTCCAATTCACATTCCAAGTAATATTCGGCATGCTAATTACATTGCCGGTTGCCAAATTGCATTATCTCTTATAGTTTCCGAGATATGGACTATCGATAATTTACACCTTAGGCTCTGCTTCTAACTTGGGCCCAAATTGTAAAATGGTCTTATCTATTGGCGATTTAGTTGCAATTCACATTCCAAGTAATATTCGGCATGCTAATTACATTGCCGGTTGCCAAATTGCATTATCTCTTATAGTTTCCGAGATATGGACTATCGATAATTTACACCTTAGGCTCTGCTTCTAACTTGGGCCCAAATTGTAAAATGGTCTTATCTATTGGCGATTTCGTTCCAATTCACACTCCTAGTAATATTCGGCATGCTAATTACATTGCCGGTTGCGAAATTGCATTATCTCTTATAGTTTCCGAGATATGGACTATCAATAATTTACACCTTAGGCTCTGCTTCTAACTTGGGCCCAAATTGTAAAATGGTCTTATCTATTGGCGATTTCGTTCCAATTCACATTCCAAGTAATATTCGGCATGCTAATTACATTGCCGGTTGCCAAATTGCATTATCTCTTATAGTTTCCGAGATATGGACTATCGATAATTTACACCTTAGGCTCTGCTTCTAACTTGGGCCCAAATTTTAAAATGGCCTTATCTATTGGCGATTTCGTCCCAATTCACATTCCAAGTAATATTCGGCATGCTAATTACATTGCCGGTTGCGAAATTGCATCATCTCTTATAGTTTCAGAGATATGGACTATCGATAATTTACACCTTAGGCTCTGCTTCTAACTTGGGTCCAAATTGTAAAATGGTCTTATCTATTGGCAATTTCGTTCCAATTCACATTCCAAGTAATATTCGGCATGCTAATTACATTGCCGGTTGCCAAATTGCATTATCTCTTATAGTTTCCGAGATATGGACTATCGATAATTTACACCTTAGGCTCTGCTTCTAACTTGGGCCCAAATTGTAAAATGGTCTTATCTATTGGCGATTTCGTTCCAATTCACAATCCAAGTAATATTCGGCATGCTAATTACATTGCCGGTTGCCAAATTGCATTAACTCTTATAGTTTCCGAGATATGGACTATCGATAATTTACACCTTAGGCTCTGCTTCTAACTTGGGCCGAAATTGTAAAATGGTCTTATCTATTGGCGATTTCGTTCCAATTCACATTCCAAGTAATATTCGGCATGCTAATTACATTGCCGGTTGCCAAATTGCATTATCTCTTATAGTTTCCGAGATATGGACTATCGATAATTTACACCATAGGCTCTGCTTCTAACTTGGGCCCAAATTGTAAAATGGCCTTATCTATTGGCGATTTCGTTCCAATTCACATTCCAAGTAATATTCGGCATGCTAATTACATTGCCGGTTGCCAAATTGCATTATCTCTTATAGTTTCCGAGTTATGGACTATCGATAATTTACACCTTAGGCTCTGCTTCTAACTTGGGCCCAAATTGTAAAATGGTCTTATCTATTGGCGATTTCGTTCCAATTCACTTTCCAAGTAATATTCGGCATGCTAATTACATTGCCGGTTGCCAAATTGCATTATCTCTTATAGTTTCCGAGATATGGACTATCGATAATTTACACCTTAGGCTCTGCTTCTAACTTGGGCCCAAATTGTAAAATGGTCTTATCTATTGGCGATTTCGTTCCAATTCACATTCCAAGTAATATTCGGCATGCTAATTGCATTGCCGGTTGCCAAATTGCATTATCTCTTATAGTTTCCGAGATATGGACTATCGATAATTTACACCTTAGGCTCTGCTTCTAACTTGGGCCCGAATTGTAAAATGGTCTTATCTATTGGCGATTTCGTTCCAATTCACATTCCAAGTAATATTCGGCATGCTAATTACATTGCCGGTGGCCAAGTTGCATTATCTCTTATAGTTTCCGAGATATGGACTATCGATAATTTACACCTTAGGCTCTGCTTCTAACTTGGGCCCAAATTGTAAAATGGTCTTATCTATTGGCGATTTCATTCCAATTCACATTCCAAGTAATATTCGGCATGCTAATTACATTGCCGGTTGCCAAATTGCATTATCACTTATAGTTTCCGAGATATGGACTATCGATAATTTACACCATAGGCTCTGCTTCTAACTTGGGCCCAAATTGTAAAATGGCCTTATCTATTGGCGATTTCGTTCCAATTCACATTCCAAGTAATATTCGGCATGCTAATTACATTGCCGGTGGCCAAATTGCATTATCTCTTATAGTTTCCGAGATATGGACTATCGATAATTTACACCTTAGGCTCTGCTTCTAACTTGGGCCCAAATTGTAAAATGGTCTTATCTATTGGCGATTTCGTTCCAATTCACATTCCAAGTAATATTCGGCATGCTAATTACATTGCCGGTTGCCAAATTGCATTATCTCTTATAGTTTCCGAGATATGGACTATCGATAATTTACACCTTAGGCTCTGCTTCTAACTTGGGCCCAAATTGTAAAATGGTCTTATCTATTGGCGATTTCGTTCCAATTCACATTCCAAGTAATATTCGGCATGCTAATTACATTGCCGGTTGCCAAATTGAATTATCTCTTATAGTTTCCGAGATATGGACTATCGATAATTTACACCTTAGGCTCTGCTTCTAACTTGGGCCCAAATTGTAAAATGGTCTTATCTATTGGCGATTTCGTTCCAATTCACATTCCAAGTAATATTCGGCATGCTAATTACATTGCCGGTTGCCAAATTGCATTATCTCTTATAGTTTCCGAGATATGGACTATCGATAATTTACACCTTAGGCTCTGCTTCTAACTTGGGCCCAAATTGTAAAATGGTCTTATCTATTGGCGATTTCGTCCCAATTCACATTCCAAGTGATATTCGGCATGCTAATTACATTGCCGGTTGCGAAATTGCATTATCTCTTATAGTTTCCGAGATATGGACTATCAATAATTTACACCTTAGGCTCTGCTTCTAACTTGGGCCCAAATTGTAAAATGGTCTTATCTATTGGCGATTTCGTTCCAATTCACATTCCAAGTAATATTCGGCATGCTAATTACATTGCCGGTTGCCAAATTGCATTATCTCTTATAGTTTCCGAGATATGGACTATCGATAATTTACACCTTAGGCTCTGCTTCTAACTTGGGCCCAAATTGTAAAATGGTCTTATCTATTGGCGATTTAGTTGCAATTCACATTCCAAGTAATATTCGGCATGCTAATTGCATTGCCGGTTGCCAAATTGCATTATCTCTTATAGTTTCCGAGATATGGACTATCGATAATTTACACCTTAGGCTCTGCTTCTAACTCGGGCCCAAATTGTAAAATGGTCTTATCTATTGGCGATTTCGTTCCAATTCACAATCCAAGTAATATTCGGCATGCTGATTACATTGCCGGTTGCCAAATTGCATTATCTCTTATAGTTTCCGAGATATGGACTATCGATAATTTACACCTTAGGCTCTGCTTCTAACTTGGGCCCAAATTGTAAAATGGTCTTATCTATTGGCGATTTCGTTCCAATTCACAATCCAAGTAATATTCGGCATGCTAATTACATTGCCGGTTGCCAAATTGCATTATCTCTTATAGTTTCCGAGATATGGACTATCGATAATTTACACCTTAGGCTCTGCTTCTAACTTGGGCCCAAATTGTAAAATGGTCTTATCTATTGGCGATTTCGTTCCAATTCACAATCCAAGTAATATTCGGCATGCTAATTACATTGCCGGTTGCCAAATTGCATTAACTCTTATAGTTTCCGAGATATGGACTATCGATAATTTACACCTTAGGCTCTGCTTCTAACTTGGGCCCAAATTGTAAAATGGTCTTATCTATTGGCGATTTCGTTCCAATTCACATTCCAAGTAATATTCGGCATGCTAATTACATTGCCGGTTGCCAAATTGCATTATCTCTTATAGTTTCTGAGATATGGACTATCGATAATTTACACCATAGGCTCTGCTTCTAACTTGGGCCCAAATTGTAAAATGGCCTTATCTATTGGCGATTTCGTTCCAATTCACATTCCAAGTAATATTCGGCATGCTAATTACATTGCCGGTTGCCAAATTGCATTATCTCTTATAGTTTCCGAGTTATGGACTATCGATAATTTACACCTTAGGCTCTGCTTCTAACTTGGGCCCAAATTGTAAAATGGTCTTATCTATTGGCGATTTCGTTCCAATTCACTTTCCAAGTAATATTCGGCATGCTAATTACATTGCCGGTTGCCAAATTGCATTATCTCTTATAGTTTCCGAGATATGGACTATCGATAATTTACACCTTAGGCTCTGCTTCTAACTTGGGCCCAAATTGTAAAATGGTCTTATCTATTGGCGATTTCGTTCCAATTCACATTCCAAGTAATATTCGGCATGCTAATTGCATTGCCGGTTGCCAAATTGCATTATCTCTTATAGTTTCCGAGATATGGACTATCGATAATTTACACCTTAGGCTCTGCTTCTAACTTGGGCCCGAATTGTAAAATGGTCTTATCTATTGGCGATTTCGTTCCAATTCACATTCCAAGTAATATTCGGCATGCTAATTACATTGCCGGTGGCCAAGTTGCATTATCTCTTATAGTTTCCGAGATATGGACTATCGATAATTTACACCTTAGGCTCTGCTTCTAACTTGGGCCCAAATTGTAAAATGGTCTTATCTATTGGCGATTTCGTTCCAATTCACATTCCAAGTAATATTCGGCATGCTAATTACATTGCCGGTTGCCAAATTGAATTATCTCTTATAGTTTCCGAGATATGGACTATCGATAATTTACACCTTAGGCTCTGCTTCTAACTTGGGCCCAAATTGTAAAATGGTCTTACCTATTGGCGATTTCGTTCCAATTCACATTCCAAGTAATATTCGGCATGCTAATTACATTGCCGGTTGCCAAATTGCATTATCTCTTATAGTTTCCGAGATATGGACTATCGATAATTTACACCTTAGGCTCTGCTTCTAACTTGGGCCCAAATTGTAAAATGGTCTTATCTATTGGCAATTTCGTTCCAATTCACATTCCAAGTAATATTCGGCATGCTAATTACATTGCCGGTTGCCAAATTGCATTATCTCTTATAGTTTCCGAGATATGGACTATCGATAATTTACACCTTAGGCTCTGCTTCTAACTTGGGCCCAAATTGTAAAATGGTCTTATCTATTGGCGATTTCGTTCCAATTCACAATCCAAGTAATATTCGGCATGCTAATTACATTGCCGGTTGCCAAATTGCATTAACTCTTATAGTTTCCGAGATATGGACTATCGATAATTTACACCTTAGGCTCTGCTTCTAATTTGGGCCCAAATTGTAAAATGGTCTTATCTATTGGCGATTTCGTTCCAATTCACATTCCAAGTAATATTCGGCATGCTAATTACATTGCCGGTTGCCAAATTGCATTATCTCTTATAGTTTCCGAGATATGGACTATCGATAATTTACACCATAGGCTCTGCTTCTAACTTGGGCCCAAATTGTAAAATGGCCTTATCTATTGGCGATTTCGTTCCAATTCACATTCCAAGTAATATTCGGCATGCTAATTACATTGCCGGTTGCCAAATTGAATTATCTCTTATAGTTTCCGAGTTATGGACTATCGATAATTTACACCTTAGGCTCTGCTTCTAACTTGGGCCCAAATTGTAAAATGGTCTTATCTATTGGCGATTTCGTTCCAATTCACTTTCCAAGTAATATTCGGCATGCTAATTACATTGCCGGTTGCCAAATTGCATTATCTCTTATAGTTTCCGAGATATGGACTATCGATAATTTACACCTTAGGCTCTGCTTCTAACTTGGGCCCAAATTGTAAAATGGTCTTATCTATTGGCGATTTCGTTCCAATTCACATTCCAAGTAATATTCGGCATGCTAATTGCATTGCCGGTTGCCAAATTGCATTATCTCTTATAGTTTCCGAGATATGGACTATCGATAATTTACACCTTAGGCTCTGCTTCTAACTTGGGCCCGAATTGTAAAATGGTCTTATCTATTGGCGATTTCGTTCCAATTCACATTCCAAGTAATATTCGGCATGCTAATTACATTGCCGGTGGCCAAGTTGCATTATCTCTTATAGTTTCCGAGATATGGACTATCGATAATTTACACCTTAGGCTCTGCTTCTAACTTGGGCCCAAATTGTAAAATGGTCTTATCTATTGGCGATTTCGTTCCAATTCACATTCCAAGTAATATTCGGCATGCTAATTACATTGCCGGTTGCCAAATTGAATTATCTCTTATAGTTTCCGAGATATGGACTATCGATAATTTACACCTTAGGCTCTGCTTCTAACTTGGGCCCAAATTGTAAAATGGTCTTACCTATTGGCGATTTCGTTCCAATTCACATTCCAAGTAATATTCGGCATGCTAATTACATTGCCGGTTGCCAAATTGCATTATCTCTTATAGTTTCCGAGATATGGACTATCGATAATTTACACCTTAGGCTCTGCTTCTAACTTGGGCCCAAATTGTAAAATGGTCTTATCTATTGGCGATTTCGTTCCAATTCACATTCCAAGTAATATTCGGCATGCTAATTACATTGCCGGTTGCCAAATTGCATTATCTCTTATAGTTTCCGAGATATGGACTATCGATAATTTACACCTTAGGCTCTGCTTCTAACTTGGGCCCAAATTGTAAAATGGTCTTATCTATTGGCGATTTCGTCCCAATTCACATTCCAAGTGATATTCGGCATGCTAATTACATTGCCGGTTGCGAATTTGCATTATCTCTTATAGTTTCCGAGATATGGACTATCAATAATTTACACCTTAGGCTCTGCTTCTAACTTGGGCCCAAATTGTAAAATGGTCTTATCTATTGGCGATTTCGTTCCAATTCACATTCCAAGTAATATTCGGCATGCTAATTACATTGCCGGTTGCCAAATTGCATTATCTCTTATAGTTTCCGAGATATGGACTATCGATAATTTACACCTTAGGCTCTGCTTCTAACTTGGGCCCAAATTGTAAAATGGTCTTATCTATTGGCGATTTAGTTGCAATTCACATTCCAAGTAATATTCGGCATGCTAATTACATTGCCGGTTGCCAAATTGCATTATCTCTTATAGTTTCCGAGATATGGACTATCGATAATTTACACCTTAGGCTCTGCTTCTAACTTGGGCCCAAATTGTAAAATGGTCTAATCTATTGGCGATTTCGTTCCAATTCACATTCCAAGTAATATTCGGCATGCTAATTACATTGCCGGTTGCCAAATTGCATTATCTCTTATAGTTTCCGAGATATGGACTATCGATAATTTACACCTTAGGCTCTGCTTCTAACTTGGGCCCAAATTGTAAAATGGTCTTATCTATTGGCGATTTCGTTCCAATTCACATTCCAAGTAATATTCGGCATGCTAATTACATTGCCGGTTGCCAAATTGCTTTATCTCTAATAGTTTCCGAGATATGGACTATCGATAATTTACACCTTAGGCTCTGCTTCTAACTTGGGCCCAAATTGTAAAATGGTCTTATCTATTGGCGATTTCGTTCCAATTCACATTCCAAGTAATATTCGGCATGCTAATTACATTGCCGGTTGCCAAATTGCATTATCTCTTATAGTTTCCGAGATATGGACTATCGATAATTTACACCTTAGGCTCTGCTTCTAACTTGGGCCCAAATTGTAAAATGGTCTTATCTATTGGCGATTTCGTTCCAATTCACATTCCAAGTAATATTCGGCATGCTAATTACATTGCCGGTTGCCAAATTGCATTATCTCTTATAGTTTCCGAGATATGGACTATCGATAATTTACACCTTAGGCTCTGCTTCTAACTTGCTTCCAAATTGTAAAATGGTCTTATCTATTGGCGATTTCGTTCCAATTCACATTCCAAGTAATATTCGGCATGCTAATTACATTGCCGGTTGCCAAATTGCATTATCTCTTATAGTTTCCGAGATATGGACTATCGATAATTTACACCTTAGGCTCTGCTTCTAACTTGGGCCCAAATTGTAAAATGGTCTTATCTATTGGCGATTTCGTTCCAATTCACATTCCAAGTAATATTCGGCATGCTAATTACATTGCCGGTTGCCAAATTGAATTATCTCTTATAGTTTCCGAGATATGGACTATCGATAATTTACACCTTAGGCTCTGCTTCTAACTTGGGCCCAAATTGTAAAATGGTCTTATCTATTGACGATTTCGTTCCAATTCACATTCCAAGTAATATTGGGCATGCTAATTACATTGCCGGTTGCCAAATTGCATTATCTCTTATAGTTTCCGAGATATGGACTATCGATAATTTACACCATAGGCTCTGCTTCTAACTTGGGCCCAAATTGTAAAATGGTCTTATCTATTGGCGATTTCGTTCCAATTCACATTCCAAGTAATATTCGGCATGCTAATTACATTGCCGGTTGCCAAATTGCATTATCTCTTATAGTTTCCGAGATATGGACTATCGATAATTTACACCTTCTAACTTGCTCCCAAATTGTAAAATGGCCTTATCTATTGGCGATTTCGTTCCAATTCACATTCCAAGTAATATTCGGAATGCTAATTACATTGCCGGTTGCCAAATTGCATTATCTCTTATAGTTTCCGAGATATGGACTATCGATAATTTACACCTTAGGCTCTGCTTCTAACTTGGGCCCAAATTGTAAAATGGTCTTACCTATTGGCGATTTCGTTCCAATTCACATTCCAAGTAATATTGGGCATGCTAATTACATTGCCGGTTGCCAAATTGCATTATCTCTTATAGTTTCCGAGATATGGACTATCGATAATTTACACCTTAGGCTCTGCTTCTAACTTGGGCCCAAATTGTAAAATGGTCTTATCTATTGGCGATTTCGTTCCAATTCACATTCCAAGTAATATTCGGCATGCTAATTACATTGCCGGTTGCCAAATTGCATTATCTCTTATAGTTTCCGAGATATGGACTATCGATAATTTACACCTTAGGCTCTGCTTCTAACTTGGGCCCAAATTGTAAAATGGTCTTATCTATTGGCGATTTCGTCCCAATTCACATTCCAAGTGATATTCGGCATGCTAATTACATTGCCGGTTGCGAAATTGCATTATCTCTTATAGTTTCCGAGATATGGACTATCAATAATTTACACCTTAGGCTCTGCTTCTAACTTGGGTCCAAATTGTAAAATGGTCTTATCTATTGGCGATTTCGTTCCAATTCACATTCCAAGTAATATTCGGCATGCTAATTACATTGCCGGTTGCCAAATTGCATTATCTCTTATAGTTTCCGAGATATGGACTATCGATAATTTACACCTTAGTCTCTGCTTCTAACTTGGGCCCAAATTGTAAAATGGTCTTATCTATTGGCGATTTCGTTCCAATTCACATTCCAAGTAATATTCGGCATGCTAATTATATTGCCGGTTGCCAAATTGCATTATCTCTTATAGTTTCCGAGATATGGACTATCGATAATTTACACCTTAGGCTCTGCTTCTAACTTGGGCCCAAATTGTAAAATGGTCTTATCTATTGGCAATTTCCTTCCAATTCACATTCCAAGTAATATTCGGCATGCTAATTACATTGCCGGTTGCCAAATTGCATTATCTCTTATAGTTTCCGAGATATGGACTATCGATAATTTACACCTTAGGCTCTGCTTCTAACTTGGGCCCAAATTGTAAAATGGTCTTATCTATTGGCGATTTCGTCCCAATTCACATTCCAAGTAATATTCGGCATGCTAATTACATTGGCGGTTGCGAAATTGCATTATCTCTTATAGTTTCCGAGATATGGACTATCAATAATTTACACCTTAGGCTCTGCTTCTAACTTGGGCCCAAATTGTAAAATGGTCTTATCTATTGGCGATTTCGTTCCAATTCACATTCCAAGTAATATTCGGCATGCTAATTACATTGCCGGTTGCCAAATTGCATTATCTCTTATAGATTCCGAGATATGGACTATCGATAATTTACACCTTAGGCTCTGCTTCTAACTTGGGCCCAAATTGTAAAATGGTCTTATCTATTGGCGATTTCGTTCCAATTCACATTCCAAGTAATATTCGGCATGCTAATTACATTGCCGGTTGCCAAATTGCATTATCTCTTATAGTTTCCGAGATATGGACTATCGATAATTTACACCTTAGGCTCTGCTTCTAACTTGGGCCCAAATTGTAAAATGGTCTTATCTATTGGCGATTTCGTTCCAATTCACATTCCAAGTAATATTCGGCATGCTAATTACATTGCCGGTTGCCAAATTGCATTATCTCTTATAGTTTCCGAGATATGGACTATCGTTAATTTACACCTTAGGCTCTGCTTCTAACTTGGGCCCAAATTGCAAAATGGCCTTATCTATTGGCGATTTCGTTCCAATTCACATTCCAAGTAATATTCGGCATGCTAATTACATTGCCGGTTGCCAAATTGCACTATCTCTTATAGTTTCCGAGATATGGACTATCGATAATTTACACCTTAGGCTCTGATTCTAACTTGGGCCCAAATTGTAAAATGGTCTTATCTATTGGCGATTTCGTTCCAATTCACATTCCAAGTAATATTCGGCATGCTAATTACATTGCCGGTTGCCAAATTGCATTATCTCTTATAGTTTCCGAGATATGGACTATCGATAATTTACACCTTAGGCTATGCTTCTAACTTGGGCCCAAATTGTAAAATGGTCTTATCTATTGGCGATTTCGTTCCAATTCACTTTCCAAGTAATATTCGGCATGCTAATTACATTGCCGGTTGCCAAATTGCATTATCTCTTATAGTTTCCGAGATATGGACTATCGATAATTTACACCTTAGGCTCTGCTTCTAACTTGGGCCCAAATTGTAAAATGGTCTTATCTATTGGCGATTTCGTTCCAATTCACATTCCAAGTAATATTCGGCATGCTAATTGCATTGCCGGTTGCCAAATTGCATTATCTCTTATAGTTTCCGAGATATGGACTATCGATAATTTACACCTTAGGCTCTGCTTCTAACTTGGGCCCGAATTGTAAAATGGTCTTATCTATTGGCGATTTCGTTCCAATTCACATTCCAAGTAATATTCGGCATGCTAATTACATTGCCGGTTGCCAAATTGCATTATCTCTTATAGTTTCCGAGATATGGACTATCGATAATTTACACCTTAGGCTCTGCTTCTAACTTGGGCCCAAATTGTAAAATGGTCTTATCTATTGGCGATTTCGTTCCAATTCACATTCCAAGTAATATTCGGCATGCTAATTACATTGCCGGTGGCCAAGTTGCATTATCTCTTATAGTTTCCGAGATATGGACTATCGATAATTTACACCTTAGGCTCTGCTTCTAACTTGGGCCCAAATTGTAAAATGGTCTTATCTATTGGCGATTTCGTTCCAATTCACATTCCAAGTAATATTCGGCATGCTAATTACATTGCCGGTTGCCAAATTGCATTATCTCTTATAGTTTCCGAGATATGGACTATCGATAATTTACACCTTAGGCTCTGCTTCTAACTTGGGCCCAAATTGTAAAATGGTCTTATCTATTGGCGATTTCGTTCCAATTCACATTCCAAGTAATATTCGGCATGCTAATTACATTGCCGGTTGCCAAATTGCATTATCTCTTATAGTTTCCGAGATATGGACTATCGTTAATTTACACCTTAGGCTCTGCTTCTAACTTGGGCCCAAATTGCAAAATGGCCTTATCTATTGGCGATTTCGTTCCAATTCACATTCCAAGTAATATTCGGCATGCTAATTACATTGCCGGTTGCCAAATTGCATTATCTCTTATAGTTTCCGAGATATGGACTATCGATAATTTACACCTTAGGCTCTGATTCTAACTTGGGCCCAAATTGTAAAATGGTCTTATCTATTGGCGATTTCGTTCCAATTCACATTCCAAGTAATATTCGGCATGCTAATTTCATTGCCGGTTGCCAAATTGCATTATCTCTTATAGTTTCCGAGATATGGACTATCGATAATTTACACCTTAGGCTATGCTTCTAACTTGGGCCCAAATTGTAAAATGGTCTTAACTATTGGCGATTTCGTTCCAATTCACTTTCCAAGTAATATTCGGCATGCTAATTACATTGCCGGTTGCCAAATTGCATTATCTCTTATAGTTTCCGAGATATGGACTATCGATAATTTACACCTTAGGCTCTGCTTCTAACTTGGGCCCAAATTGTAAAATGGTCTTATCTATTGGCGATTTCGTTCCAATTCACATTCCAAGTAATATTCGGCATGCTAATTGCATTGCCGGTTGCCAAATTGCATTATCTCTTATAGTTTCCGAGATATGGACTATCGATAATTTACACCTTAGGCTCTGCTTCTAACTTGGACCCGAATTGTAAAATGGTCTTATCTATTGGCGATTTAGTTCCAATTCACATTCCAAGTAATATTCGGCATGCTAATTACATTGCCGGTTGCCAAATTGCATTATCTCTTATAGTTTCCGAGATATGGACTATCGATAATTTACACCTTAGGCTCTGCTTCTAACTTGGGCCCAAATTGTAAAATGGTCTTATCTATTGGCGATTTCGTTCCAATTCACATTCCAAGTAATATTCGGCATGCTAATTACATTGCCGGTGGCCAAGTTGCATTATCTCTTATAGTTTCCGAGATATGGACTATCAATAATTTACACCTTAGGCTCTGCTTCTAACTTGGGCCCAAATTGTAAAATGGTCTTATCTATTGGCGATTTCGTTCCAATTCACATTCCAAGTAATATTCGGCATGCTAATTACATTGCCGGTTGCCAAATTGCATTATCACTTATAGTTTCCGAGATATGGACTATCGATAATTTACACCTTAGGCTCTGCTTCTAACTTGGGCCCAAATTGTAAAATGGTCTTATCTATTGGCGATTTCGTTCCAATTCACACTCCTAGTAATATTCGGCATGCTAATTACATTGCCAGTTGCGAAATTGCATTTTCTCTTATAGTTTCCGAGATATGGACTATCAATAATTTACACCTTAGGCTCTGCTTCTAACTTGGGCCCAAATTGTAAAATGGTCTTATCTATTGGCGATTTCGTTCCAATTCACATTCCAAGTAATATTCGGCATGCTAATTACATTGCCGGTTGCCAAATTGCATTATCTCTTATAGTTTCCGAGATATGGACTATCGATAATTTACACCTTAGGCTCTGCTTCTAACTTGGGCCCAAATTGTGAAATGGCCTTATCTATTGGCGATTTCGTCCCAATTCACAATCCAAGTAATATTCGGCATGCTAATTACATTGCCGGTTGCCAAATTGCATTAACTCTTATAGTTTCCGAGATATGGACTATCGATAATTTACACCTTAGGCTCTGCTTCTAACTTGGGCCCAAATTGTAAAATGGTCTTATCTATTGGCGATTTCGTTACAATTCACAATCCAAGTAATATTCGGCATGCTAATTACATTGCCGGTTGCCAAATTGCATTAACTCTTATAGTTTCCGAGATATGGACTATCGATAATTTACACCTTAGGCTCTGCTTCTAACTTGGGCCCAAATTGTAAAATGGTCTTATCTATTGGCGATTTCGTTCCAATTCACATTCCAAGTAATATTCGGCATGCTAATTACATTGCCGGTTGCCAAATTGCATTATCTCTTATAGTTTCCGAGATATGGACCATCGATAATTTACACCATAGGCTCTGCTTCTAACTTGGGCCCAAATTGTAAAATGGCCTTATCTATTGGCGATTTCGTTCCAATTCACATTCCAAGTAATATTCGGCATGCTAATTACATTGCCGGTTGCCAAATTGCATTATCTCTTATAGTTTCCGAGTTATGGACTATCGATAATTTACACCTTAGGCTCTGCTTCTAACTTGGGCCCAAATTGTAAAATGGTCTTATCTATTGGCGATTTCGTTCCAATTCACACTCCTAGTAATATTCGGCATGCTAATTACATTGCCGGTTGCGAAATTGCATTATCTCTTATAGTTTCCGAGATATGGACTATCAATAATTTACACCTTAGGCTCTGCTTCTAACTTGGGCCCAAATTGTAAAATGGTCTTATCTATTGGCGATTTCGTTCCAATTCACATTCCAAGTAATATTCGGCATGCTAATTACATTGCCGGTTGCCAAATTGCATTATCTCTTATAGTTTCCGAGATATGGACTATCGATAATTTACACCTTAGGCTCTGCTTTTAACTTGGGCCCAAATTGTAAAATGGCCTTATCTATTGGCGATTTCGTCCCAATTCACATTCCAAGTAATATTCGGCATGCTAATTACATTGCCGGTTGCGAAATTGCATCATCTCTTATAGTTTCAGAGATATGGACTATCGATAATTTACACCTTAGGCTCTGCTTCTAACTTGGGCCCAAATTGTAAAATGGTCTTATCTATTGGCAATTTCGTTCCAATTCACATTCCAAGTAATATTCGGCATGCTAATTACATTGCCGGTTGCCAAATTGCATTATCTCTTATAGTTTCCGAGATATGGACTATCGATAACTTACACCTTAGGCTCTGCTTCTAACTTGGGCCCAAATTGTAAAATGGTCTTATCTATTGGCGATTTCGTTCCAATTCACAATCCAAGTAATATTCGGCATGCTAATTACATTGCCGGTTGCCAAACTGCATTAACTCTTATAGTTTCCGAGATATGGACTATCGATAATTTACACTTTAGGCTCTGCTTCTAACTTGGGCCCAAATTGTAAAATGGTCTTATCTATTGGCGATTTCGTTCCAATTCACATTCCAAGTAATATTCGGCATGCTAATTACATTGCCGGTTGCCAAATTGCATTATCTCTTATAGTTTCCGAGATATGGACTATCGATAATTTACACCATAGGCTCTGCTTCTAACTTGGGCCCAAATTGTAAAATGGCCTTATCTATTGGCGATTTCGTTCCAATTCACATTCCAAGTAATATTCGGCATGCTAATTACATTGCCGGTTGCCAAATTGCATTATCTCTTATAGTTTCCGAGTTATGGACTATCGATAATTTACACCTTAGGCTCTGCTTCTAACTTGGGCCCAAATTGTAAAATGGTCTTATCTATTGGCGATTTCGTTCCAATTCACTCTCCAAGTAATATTCGGCATGCTAATTACATTGCCGGTTGCCAAATTGCATTATCTCTTATAGTTTCCGAGATATGGACTATCGATAATTTACACCTTAGGCTCTGCTTCTAACTTGGGCCCAAATTGTAAAATGGTCTTATCTATTGGCGATTTCGTTCCAATTCACATTCCAAGTAATATTCGGCATGCTAATTACATTGCCGGTGGCCAAGTTGCATTATCTCTTATAGTTTCCGAGATATGGACTATCGATAATTTACACCTTAGGCTCTGCTTCTAACTTGGGCCCAAATTGTAAAATGGTCTTATCTATTGGCGATTTCGTTCCAATTCACATTCCAAGTAATATTCGGCATGCTAATTACATTGCCGGTTGCCAAATTGCATTATCACTTATAGTTTCCGAGATATGGACTATCGATAATTTACACCTTAGGCTCTGCTTCTAACTTGGGCCCAAATTGTAAAATGGTCTTATCTATTGGCGATTTCGTTCCAATTCACACTCCTAGTAATATTCGGCATGCTAATTACATTGCCGGTTGCGAAATTGCATTATCTCTTATAGTTTCCGAGATATGGACTATCAATAATTTACACCTTAGGCTCTGCTTCTAACTTGGGCCCAAATTGTAAAATGGTCTTATCTATTGGCGATTTCGTTCCAATTCACATTCCAAGTAATATTCGGCATGCTAATTACATTGCCGGTTGCCAAATTGCATTATCTCTTATAGTTTCCGAGATATGGACTATCGATAATTTACACCTTAGGCTCTGCTTCTAACTTGGGCCCAAATTGTAAAATGGCCTTATCTATTGGCGATTTCGTCCCAATTCACATTCCAAGTAATATTCGGCATGCTAATTACATTGCCGGTTGCGAAATTGCATCATCTCTTATAGTTTCAGAGATATGGACTATCGATAATTTACACCTTAGGCTCTGCTTCTAACTTGGGCCCAAATTGTAAAATGGTCTTATCTATTGGCAATTTCGTTCCAATTCACATTCCAAGTAATATTCGGCATGCTAATTACATTGCCGGTTGCCAAATTGCATTATCTCTTATAGTTTCCGAGATATGGACTATCGATAATTTACACCTTAGGCTCTGCTTCTAACTTGGGCCCAAATTGTAAAATGGTCTTATCTATTGGCGATTTCGTTCCAATTCACAATCCAAGTAATATTCGGCATGCTTATTACATTGCCGGTTGCCAAATTGCATTAACTCTTATAGTTTCCGAGATATGGACTATCGATAATTTACACCTTAGGCTCTGCTTCTAACTTGGGCCCAAATTGTAAAATGGTCTTATCTATTGGCGATTTCGTTCCAATTCACATTCCAAGTAATATTCGGCATGCTAATTACATTGCCGGTTGCCAAATTGCATTATCTCTTATAGTGTCCGAGATATGGACTATCGATAATTTACACCTTAGGCTCTGCTTCTAACTTGGGCCCAAATTGTAAAATGGTCTTATCTATTGGCGATTTCGTTCCAATTCACATTCCAAGTAATATTCGGCATGCTAATTACATTGCCGGTTGCCAAATTGCATTATCTCTTATAGTTTCCGAGTTATGGACTATCGATAATTTACACCTTAGGCTCTGCTTCTAACTTGGGCCCAAATTGTAAAATGGTCTTATCTATTGGCGATTTCGTTCCAATTCACATTCCAAGTAATATTCGGCATGCTAATTACATTGCCGGTTGCCAAATTGCATTATCTCTTATAGTTTCCGAGATATGGACTATCGATAATTTACACCTTAGGCTCTGCTTCTAACTTGGGCCCAAATTGTAAAATGGTCTTATCTATTGGCGATTTCGTCCCAATTCACATTCCAAGTGATATTCGGCATGCTAATTACATTGCCGGTTGCGAAATTGCATTATCTCTTATAGTTTCCGAGATATGGACTATCAATAATTTACACCTTAGGCTCTGCTTCTAACTTGGGCCCAAATTGTAAAATGGTCTTATCTATTGGCGATTTCGTTCCAATTCACATTCCAAGTAATATTCGGCATGCTAATTACATTGCCGGTTGCCAAATTGCATTATCTCTTAGAGTTTCCGAGATATGGACTATCGATAATTTACACCTTAGGCTCTGCTTCTAACTTGGGCCCAAATTGTAAAATGGTCTTATCTATTGGCGATTTCGTTCCAATTCACATTCCAAGTAATATTCGGCTTGCTAATTACATTGCCGGTTGCCAAATTGCATTATCTCTTATAGTTTCCGAGATATGGACTATCGATAATTTACACCTTAGGCTCTGCTTCTAACTTGGGCCCAAATAGAAAAATGGTCTTATCTATTGGCGATTTCGTTCCAATTCACATTCCAAGTAATATTCGGCATGCTAATTACATTGCCGGTTGCCAAATTGCATTATCTCTTATAGTTTCCGAGATATGGACTATCGATAATTTACACCATAGGCTCTGCTTCTAACTTGGGCCCAAATTGTTAAATGGTCTTATCTATTGGCGATTTCGTTCCAATTCACATTCCAAGTAATATTCGGCATGCTAATTACATTGCCGGTTGCCAAATTGCATTATCTCTTATAGTTTCCGAGATATGGACTATCGATAATTTACACCTTAGGCTCTGCTTCTAACTTCTGCCCAAATTGTAAAATGGTCTTATCTATTGGCGATTTCGTTCCAATTCACATTCCAAGTAATATTCGGCATGCTAATTACATTGCTGGTTGCCAAATTGCATTATCTCTTATAGTTTCCGAGATATGGACTATCGATAATTTACACCTTAGTCTCTGCTTCTAACTTGGGCCCAAATTGTAAAATGGTCTTATCTATTGGCGATTTCGTTCCAATTCACAATCCAAGTAATATTCGGCATGCTAATTACATTGCCGGTTGCCAAATTGCATTAACTCTTATAGTTTCCGAGATATGGACTATCGATAATTTACACCTTAGGCTCTGCTTCTAACTTGGGCCCAAATTGTAAAATGGTCTTATCTATTGGCGATTTCGTTCCAATTCACATTCCAAGTAATATTCGGCATGCTAATTACATTGCCGGTTGCCAAATTGCATTATCTCTTATAGTTTCCGAGATATGGACTATCGATAATTTACACCATAGGCTCTGCTTCTAACTTGGGCCCAAATTGTAAAATGGCCTTATCTATTGGCGATTTCGTTCCAATTCACATTCCAAGTAATATTCGGCATGCTAATTACATTGCCGGTTGCCAAATTGCATTATCTCTTATAGTTTCCGAGTTATGGACTATCGATAATTTACACCTTAGGCTCTGCTTCTAACTTGGGCCCAAATTGTAAAATGGTCTTATCTATTGGCGATTTCGTTCCAATTCACTCTCCAAGTAATATTCGGCATGCTAATTACATTGCCGGTTGCCAAATTGCATTATCTCTTATAGTTTCCGAGATATGGACTATCGATAATTTACACCTTAGGCTCTGCTTCTAACTTGGGCCCAAATTGTAAAATGGTCTTATCTATTGGCGATTTCGTTCCAATTCACATTCCAAGTAATATTCGGCATGCTAATTACATTGCCGGTGGCCAAGTTGCATTATCTCTTATAGTTTCCGAGATATGGACTATCGATAATTTACACCTTAGGCTCTGCTTCTAACTTGGGCCCAAATTGTAAAATGGTCTTATCTATTGGCGATTTCGTTCCAATTCACATTCCAAGTAATATTCGGCATGCTAATTACATTGCCGGTTGCCAAATTGCATTATCACTTATAGTTTCCGAGATATGGACTATCGATAATTTACACCTTAGGCTCTGCTTCTAACTTGGGCCCAAATTGTAAAATGGTCTTATCTATTGGCGATTTCGTTCCAATTCACACTCCTAGTAATATTCGGCATGCTAATTACATTGCCGGTTGCGAAATTGCATTATCTCTTATAGTTTCCGAGATATGGACTATCAATAATTTACACCTTAGGCTCTGCTTCTAACTTGGGCCCAAATTGTAAAATGGTCTTATCTATTGGCGATTTCGTTCCAATTCACATTCCAAGTAATATTCGGCATGCTAATTACATTGCCGGTTGCCAAATTGCATTATCTCTTATAGTTTCCGAGATATGGACTATCGATAATTTACACCTTAGGCTCTGCTTCTAACTTGGGCCCAAATTGTAAAATGGCCTTATCTATTGGCGATTTCGTCCCAATTCACATTCCAAGTAATATTCGGCATGCTAATTACATTGCCGGTTGCGAAATTGCATCATCTCTTATAGTTTCAGAGATATGGACTATCGATAATTTACACCTTAGGCTCTGCTTCTAACTTGGGCCCAAATTGTAAAATGGTCTTATCTATTGGCAATTTCGTTCCAATTCACATTCCAAGTAATATTCGGCATGCTAATTACATTGCCGGTTGCCAAATTGCATTATCTCTTATAGTTTCCGAGATATGGACTATCGATAATTTACACCTTAGGCTCTGCTTCTAACTTGGGCCCAAATTGTAAAATGGTCTTATCTATTGGCGATTTCGTTCCAATTCACAATCCAAGTAATATTCGGCATGCTTATTACATTGCCGGTTGCCAAATTGCATTAACTCTTATAGTTTCCGAGATATGGACTATCGATAATTTACACCTTAGGCTCTGCTTCTAACTTGGGCCCAAATTGTAAAATGGTCTTATCTATTGGCGATTTCGTTCCAATTCACATTCCAAGTAATATTCGGCATGCTAATTACATTGCCGGTTGCCAAATTGCATTATCTCTTATAGTGTCCGAGATATGGACTATCGATAATTTACACCTTAGGCTCTGCTTCTAACTTGGGCCCAAATTGTAAAATGGTCTTATCTATTGGCGATTTCGTTCCAATTCACATTCCAAGTAATATTCGGCATGCTAATTACATTGCCGGTTGCCAAATTGCATTATCTCTTATAGTTTCCGAGTTATGGACTATCGATAATTTACACCTTAGGCTCTGCTTCTAACTTGGGCCCAAATTGTAAAATGGTCTTATCTATTGGCGATTTCGTTCCAATTCACATTCCAAGTAATATTCGGCATGCTAATTACATTGCCGGTTGCCAAATTGCATTATCTCTTATAGTTTCCGAGATATGGACTATCGATAATTTACACCTTAGGCTCTGCTTCTAACTTGGGCCCAAATTGTAAAATGGTCTTATCTATTGGCGATTTCGTTCCAATTCACATTCCAAGTAATATTCGGCTTGCTAATTACATTGCCGGTTGCCAAATTGCATTATCTCTTATAGTTTCCGAGATATGGACTATCGATAATTTACACCTTAGGCTCTGCTTCTAACTTGGGCCCAAATAGAAAAATGGTCTTATCTATTGGCGATTTCGTTCCAATTCACATTCCAAGTAATATTCGGCATGCTAATTACATTGCCGGTTGCCAAATTGCATTATCTCTTATAGTTTCCGAGATATGGACTATCGATAATTTACACCATAGGCTCTGCTTCTAACTTGGGCCCAAATTGTAAAATGGTCTTATCTATTGGCGATTTCGTTCCAATTCACATTCCAAGTAATATTCGGCATGCTAATTACATTGCCGGTTGCCAAATTGCATTATCTCTTATAGTTTCCGAGATATGGACTATCGATAATTTACACCTTAGGCTCTGCTTCTAACTTCTGCCCAAATTGTAAAATGGTCTTATCTATTGGCGATTTCGTTCCAATTCACATTCCAAGTAATATTCGGCATGCTAATTACATTGCTGGTTGCCAAATTGCATTATCTCTTATAGTTTCCGAGATATGGACTATCGATAATTTACACCTTAGTCTCTGCTTCTAACTTGGGCCCAAATTGTAAAATGGTCTTATCTATTGGCGATTTCGTTCCAATTCACATTCCAAGTAATATTCGGCATGCTAATTACATTGCCGGTTGCCAAATTGAATTATCTCTTATAGTTTCCGAGATATGGACTATCGATAATTTACACCTTAGGCTCTGCTTCTAACTTGGGCCCAAATTGTAAAATGGTCTTACCTATTGGCGATTTCGTTCCAATTCACATTCCAAGTAATATTCGGCATGCTAATTACATTGCCGGTTGCCAAATTGCATTATCTCTTATAGTTTCCGAGATATGGACTATCGATAATTTACACCTTAGGCTCTGCTTCTAACTTGGGCCCAAATTGTAAAATGGTCTTATCTATTGGCGATTTCGTTCCAATTCACATTCCAAGTAATATTCGGCATGCTAATTACATTGCCGGTTGCCAAATTGCATTATCTCTTATAGTTTCCGAGATATGGACTATCGATAATTTACACCTTAGGCTCTGCTTCTAACTTGGGCCCAAATTGTAAAATGGTCTTATCTATTGGCGATTTCGTTCCAATTCACATTCCAAGTAATATTCGGCATGCTAATTACATTGCCGGTTGCCAAATTGCATTATCTCTTATAGTTTCCGAGATATGGACTATCGATAATTTACACCTTAGGCTCTGCTTCTAACTTGGGCCCAAATTGTAAAATGGTCTTATCTATTGGCGATTTCGTTCCAATTCACATTCCAAGTAATATTCGGCATGCTAATTACATTGCCGGTTGCCAAATTGCATTATCTCTTATAGTTTCCCAGATATGGACTATCGATAATTTACACCTTATTCTCGGCTTCTAACTTGGGCCCAAATTGTAAAATGGTCTTATCTATTGGCGATTTCGTTCCAATTCACATTCCAAGTAATATTCGGCATGCTAATTACATTGCCGGTTGCCAAATTGCATTATGTCTTATAGTTTCCGAGATATGGACTATCGATAATTTACACCTTAGGCTCTGCTTCTAACTTGGGCCCAAATTGTAAAATGGTCTTATCTATTGGCGATTTCGTTCCAATTCACATTCCAAGTAATATTCGGCATGCTAATTACATTGCCGGTTGCCAAATTGAATTATCTCTTATAGTTTCCGAGATATGGACTATCGATAATTTACACCTTAGGCTCTGCTTCTAACTTGGGCCCAAATTGTAAAATGGTCTTACCTATTGGCGATTTCGTTCCAATTCACATTTCAAGTAATATTCGGCATGCTAATTACATTGCCGGTTGCCAAATTGCATTATCTCTTATAGTTTCCGAGATATGTACTATCGATAATTTACACCTTAGGCTCTGCTTCTAACTTGGGCCCAAATTGTAAAATGGTCTTATCTATTGGCGATTTCGTTCCAATTCACATTCCAAGTAATATTCGGCATGCTAATTACATTGCCGGTTGCCAAATTGCATTATCTCTTATAGTTTCCGAGATATGGACTATCGATAATTTACACCTTAGGCTCTGCTTCTAACTTGGGCCCAAATTGTAAAATGGTCTTATCTATTGGCGATTTCGTTCTAATTCACATTCCAAGTAATATTCGGCATGCTAATTACATTGCCGGTTGCCAAATTGCATTATCTCTTATAGTTTCCGAGATATGGACTATCGATAATTTACACCTTAGGCTCTGCTTCTAACTTGGGCCCAAATTGTAAAATGGTCTTATCTATTGGCGATTTCGTTCCAATTCACATTCCAAGTAATATTCGGCATGCTAATTACATTGCCGGTTGCCAAATTGCATTATCTCTTATAGTTTCCGAGATATGGACTATCGATAATTTACACCTTAGGCTCAGCTTCTAACTTGGGCCCAAATTGTAAAATGGTCTTATCTATTGGCGATTTCGTTCCAATTCACACTCCAAGTAATATTCGGCATGCTAATTACATTGCCGGTTGCGAAATTGCATTATCTCTTATAGTTTCCGAGATATGGACTATCGATAATTTACACCTTAGGCTCTGCTTCTAACTTGGGCCCAAATTGTAAAATGGTCTTATCTATTGGCGATTTCGTTCCAATTCACATTCCAAGTAATATTCGGCATGCTAATTACATTGCCGGTTGCCAAATTGTATTATCTCTTATAGTTTCCGAGCTATGGACTATCGATAATTTACACCTTAGGCTCTGCTTCTAACTTGGGCCCAAATTGTAAAATGGTCTTCTCTATTGGCGATTTCGTCCCAATTCACATTCCAAGTAATATTCGACATGCTAATTACATTGCCGTTTGCGAAATTGCATTATCTCTTATAGTTTCAGAGATATGGACTATCGATAATTTACACCTTAGGCTCTGCTTCTAACTTGGGCCCAAATTGTAAAATGGTCTTATCTATTGGCGATTTCGTTCCAATTCACATTCCAAGTAATATTCGGCATGCTAATTACATTGCCGGTTGCCAAATTGCATTATCTCTTATAGTTTCCGAGATATGGACTATCGATAATTTACACCTTAGGCTCTGCTTCTAACTTGGGCCCAAATTGTAAAATGGTCTTATCTATTGGCGATTTCGTTCCAATTCACATTCCAAGTAATATTCGGCATGCTAATTACATTGCCGGTTGCCAAATTGCATTATCTCTTATAGTTTCCGAGATATGGACTATCGATAATTTACACCTTAGGCTCTGCTTCTAACTTGGGCCCAAATTGTAAAATGGTCTTATCTATTGGCGATTTCGTTCCAATTCACATTCCAAGTGATATTCGGCATGCTAATTACATTGCCGGTTGCGAAATTGCATTATCTCTTATAGTTTCCGAGATATGGACTATCAATAATTTACACCTTAGGCTCTGCTTCTAACTTGGGCCCAAATTGTAAAATGGTCTTATCTATTGGCGATTTCGTTCCAATTCACATTCCAAGTAATATTCGGCATGCTAATTACATTGCCGGTTGCCAAATTGCATTATCTCTTATAGTTTCCGAGATATGGACTATCGATAATTTACACCTTAGGCTCTGCTTCTAACTTGGGCCCAAATTGTAAAATGGTCTTATCTATTGGCGATTTCGTTCCAATTCACATTCCAAGTAATATTCGGCATGCTAATTACATTGCCGGTTGCCAAATTGCATTATCTCTTATAGTTTCCGAGATATGGACTATCGATAATTTACACCTTAGGCTCAGCTTCTAACTTGGGCCCAAATTGTAAAATGGTCTTATCTATTGGCGATTTCGTTCCAATTCACACTCCAAGTAATATTCGGCATGCTAATTACATTGCCGGTTGCGAAATTGCATTATCTCTTATAGTTTCCGAGATATGGACTATCGATAATTTACACCTTAGGCTCTGCTTCTAACTTGGGCCCAAATTGTAAAATGGTCTTATCTATTGGCGATTTCGTTCCAATTCACATTCCAAGTAATATTCGGCATGCTAATTACATTGCCGGTTGCCAAATTGCATTAACTCTTATAGTTTCCGAGATATGGACTATCGATAATTTACACCTTAGGCTCTGCTTCTAACTTGGGCCCAAATTGTAAAATGGTCTTATCTATTGGCGATTTCGTTCCAATTCACATTCCAAGTAATATTCGGCATGCTAATTACATTGCCGGTTGCCAAATTGCATTATCTCTTATAGTTTCCGAGATATGGACTATCGATAATTTACACCTTAGGCTCTGCTTCTAACTTGGGCCCAAATTGTAAAATGGTCTTATCTATTGGCGATTTCGTTCCAATTCACATTCCAAGTAATATTCGGCATGCTAATTACATTGCCGGTTGCCAAATTGCATTATCTCTTATAGTTTCCGAGATATGGACTATCGATAATTTACACCTTAGGCTCTGCTTCTGACTTGGGCCCAAATTGTAAAATGGTCTTATCTATTGGCGATTTCATTCCAATTCACATTCCAAGTAATATTCGGCATGCTAATTACATTGCCGGTTGCCAAATTGAATTATCTCTTATAGTTTCTGAGATATGGACTATCGATAATTTACACCTTAGGCTCTGCTTCTAACTTGGGCCCAAATTGTAAAATGGTCTTACCTATTGGCGATTTCGTTCCAATTCACATTCCAAGTAATATTCGGCATGCTAATTACATTGCCGGTTGCCAAATTGCATTATCTCTTATAGTTTCTGAGATATGGACTATCGATAATTTACACCTTAGGCTCTGCTTCTAACTTGGGCCCAAATTGTAAAATGGTCTTATCTATTGGCGATTTCGTTCCAATTCACATTCCAAGTAATATTCGGCATGCTAATTACATTGCCGGTTGCCAAATTGCATTATCTCTTATAGTTTCCGAGATATGGACTATCGATAATTTACACCTTAGGCTCTGCTTCTAACTTGGGCCCAAATTGTAAAATGGTCTTATCTATTGCGATTTCGTTCCAATTCACATTCCAAGTAATATTCGGCATGCTAATTACATTGCCGGTTGCCAAATTGCATTATCTCTTATAGTTTCTGAGATATGGACTATCGATAATTTACACCATAGGCTCTGCTTATAACTTGGGCCCAAATTGTAAAATGGTCTTATCTATTGGCGATTTCGTTCCAATTCACATTCCAAGTAATATTCGGCATGCTAATTACATTGCCGGTTGCCAAATTGCATTATCTCTTATAGTTTCCGAGATATGGACTATCGATAATTTACACCTTAGGCTCTGCTTCTAACTTGGGCCCAAATTGTAAAATGGTCTTATCTATTGGCGATTTCGTTCCAATTCACATTCCAAGTAATATTCGGCATGCTAATTACATTGCCGGTTGCCAAATTGCATTATCTCTTATAGTTTCCGAGATATGGACTATCGATAATTTACACCTTAGGCTCTGCTTCTAACTTGGGCCCAAATTGTAAAATGGTCTTATCTATTGGCGATTTCGTCCCAATTCACATTCCAAGTGATATTCGGCATGCTAATTACATTGCCGGTTGCGAAATTGCATTATCTCTTATAGTTTCCGAGATATGGACTATCAATAATTTACACCTTAGGCTCTGCTTCTAACTTGGGCCCAAATTGTAAAATGGTCTTATCTATTGGCGATTTCGTTCCAATTCACATTCCAAGTAATATTCGGCATGCTAATTACATTGCCGGTTGCCAAATTGCATTATCTCTTATAGTTTCCGAGATATGGACTATCGATAATTTACACCTTAGGCTCTGCTTCTAACTTGGGCCCAAATTGTAAAATGGTCTTATCTATTGGCGATTTCGTTCCAATTCACATTCCAAGTAATATTCGGCATGCTAATTACATTGCCGGTTGCCAAATTGCATTATCTCTTATAGTTTCCGAGATATGGACTATCGATAATTTACACCTTAGGCTCTGCTTCTAACTTGGGCCCAAATCGTAAAATGGTCTTATCTATTGGCGATTTCGTTCCAATTCACATTCCAAGTAATATTCGGCATGCGAATTACATTGCCGGTTGCCAAATTGCATTATCTCTTATAGTTTCCGAGATATGGACTATCGATAATTTACACCTTAGGCTCTGCTTCTAACTTGGGCCCAAATTGTAAAATGGTCTTATCTATTGGCGATTTCGTTCCAATTCACATTCCAAGTAATATTCGGCATGCTAATTACATTGCCGGTTGCCAAATTGCATTAACTCTTATAGTGTCCGAGATATGGACTATCGATAATTTACACCTTAGGCTCTGCTTCTAACTTGGGCCCAAATTGTAAAATGGTCTTATCTATTGGCGATTTCGTTCCAATTCACATTCCAAGTAATATTCGGCATGCTAATTACATTGCCGGTTGCCAAATTGCATTATCTCTTATAGTTTCCGAGATATGGACTATCGATAATTTACACCTTAGGCTCTGCTTCTAACTTGGGCCCAAATTGTAAAATGGCCTTATCTATTGGCGATTTCGTCCCAATTCACATTCCAAGTAATATTCGGCATGCTAATTACATTGCCGGTTGCGAAATTGCATCATCTCTTATAGTTTCAGAGATATGGACTATCGATAATTTACACCTTAGGCTCTGCTTCTAACTTGGGCCCAAATTGTAAAATGGTCTTATCTATTGGCAATTTCGTTCCAATTCACATTCCAAGTAATATTCGGCATGCTAATTATATTGCCGGTTGCCAAATTGCATTATCTCTTATAGTTTCCGAGATATGGACTATCGATAATTTACACCTTAGGCTCTGCTTCTAACTTGGGCCCAAATTATAAAATGGTCTTATCTATTGGCGATTTCGTTCCAATTCACAATCCAAGTAATATTCGGCATGCTAATTACATTGCCGGTTGCCAAATTGCATTAACTCTTATAGTTTCCGAGATATGGACTATCGATAATTTACACCTTAGGCTCTGCTTCTAACTTGGGCCCAAATTGTAAAATGGTCTTATCTATTGGCGATTTCGTTCCAATTCACATTCCAAGTAATATTCGGCATGCTAATTACATTGCCGGTTGCCAAATTGCATTATCTCTTATAGTTTCCGAGATATGGACTATCGATAATTTACACCATAGGCTCTACTTCTAACTTGGGCCCAAATTGTAAAATGGCCTTTTCTATTGGCGATTTCGTTCCAATTCACATTCCAAGTAATATTCGGCATGCTAATTACATTGCCGGTTGCCAAATTGCATTATCTCTTATAGTTTCCGAGTTATGGACTATCGATAATTTACACCTTAGGCTCTGCTTCTAACTTGGGCCCAAATTGTAAAATGGTCTTATCTATTGGCGATTTCGTTCCAATTCACATTCCAAGTAATATTCGGCATGCTAATTACATTGCCGGTTGCCAAATTGCATTATCACTTATAGTTTCCGAGATATGGACTATCGATAATTTACACCTTAGGCTCTGCTTCTAACTTGGGCCCAAATTGTAAAATGGTCTTATCTATTGGCGATTTCGTTCCAATTCACATTCCAAGTAATATTCGGCATGCTAATTACATTGCCGGTTGCCAAATTGAATTATCTCTTATAGTTTCCGAGATATGGACTATCGATAATTTACACCTTAGGCTCTGCTTCTAACTTGAGCCCAAATTGTAAAATGGTCTTACCTATTGGCGATTTCGTTCCAATTCACATTCCAAGTAATATTCGGCATGCTAATTACATTGCCGGTTGCCAAATTGCATTATCACTTATAGTTTCCGAGATATGGACTATCGATAATTTACACCTTAGGCTCTGCTTCTAACTTGGGCCCAAATCGTAAAATGGTCTTATCTATTGGCGATTTCGTTCCAATTCACATTCCAAGTAATATTCGGCATGCTAATTACATTGCCGGTTGCCAAATTGCATTATCTCTTATAGTTTCCGAGATATGGACTCTCGATAATTTACACCTTAGGCTCTGCGTCTAACTTGGGCCCAAATTGTAAAATGGTCTTATCTATTGGCGATTTCGTTCCAATTCACATTCCAAGTAATATTCGGCATGCTAATTACATTGCCGGTTGCCATATTGCATTATCTCTTATAGTTTCCGAGATATGGACTATCGATAATTTACACCTTAGGCTCTGCTTCTAACTTGGGCCCAAATTGTAAAATGGTCTTATCTATTGGCGATTTCGTTCCAATTCACATTCCAAGTAATATTCGGCATGCTAATTACATTGCCGGTTGCCAAATTGCATTATCTCTTATAGTTTCCGAGATATGGACTATCGATAATTTACACCTTAGGCTCTGCTTCTAACTTGGGCCCAAATTGTAAAATGGTCTTATCTATTGGCGATTTCGTTCCAATTCACATTCCAAGTAATATTCGGCATGCTAATTACATTGCCGGTTGCCAAATTGCATTATCTCTTATAGTTTCCCAGATATGGACTATCGATAATTTACACCTTAGGCTCTGCTTCTAACTTGGGCCCAAAATGTAAAATGGTCTTACCTATTGGCGATTTCGTTCCAATTCACATTCCAAGTAATATTCGCCATGCTAATTACATTGCCGGTTGCCAAATTGCATTATCTCTTATAGTTTCCGAGATATGGACTATCGATAATTTACACCTTAGGCTCTGCTTCTAACTTGGGCCCAAATTGTAAAATGGTCTTATCTATTGGCGATTTCGTTCCAATTCACATTCCAAGTAATATTCGGCATGCTAATTACATTGCCGGTTGCCAAATTGCTTTATCTCTTATAGTTTCCGAGATATGAACTATCGATAATTTACACCTTAGGCTCTGCTTCTAACTTGGGCCCAAATTGTAAAATGGTTTTATCTATTGGCGATTTCGTCCCAATTCACATTCCAAGTGATATTCGGCATGGTAATTACATTGCCGGTTGCGAAATTGCATTATCTCTTATAGTTTCCGAGATATGGACTATCAATAATTTACACCTTAGGCTCTGCTTCTAACTTGGGCCCAAATTGTAAAATGGTCTTATCTATAGGCGATTTCGTTCCAATTCACATTCCAAGTAATATTCGGCATGCTAATTACATTGCCGGTTGCCAAATTGCATTATCTCTTATAGTTTCCGAGATATGGACTATCGATAATTTACACCTTAGGCTCTGCTTCTAACTTGGGCCCAAATTGTAAAATGGTCTTATCTATTGGCGATTTCGTTCCAATTCACATTCCAAGTAATATTCGGCATGCTAATTACATTGCCGGTTGCCAAATTGCATTATCTCTTATAGTTTCCCAGATATGGACTATCGATAATTTACACCTTAGGCTCTGCTTCTAACTTGGGCCCAAATTGTAAAATGGTCTTACCTATTGGCGATTTCGTACCAATTCACATTCCAAGTAATATTCGGCATGCTAATTACATTGCCGGTTGCCAAATTGCATTATCTCTTATAGTTTCCGAGATATGGACTATCGATAATTTACACCTTAGGCTCTGCTTCCAACTTGGGCCCAAATTGTAAAATGGTCTTATCTATTGGCGATTTCGTTCCAATTCACATTCCAAGTAATATTCGGCATGCTAATTACATTGCCGGTTGCCAAATTGCTTTATCTCTTATAGTTTCCGAGATATGGACTATCGATAATTTACACCTTAGGCTCTGCTTCTAACTTGGGCCCAAATTGTAAAATGGTTTTATCTATTGGCGATTTCGTCCCAATTCACATTCCAAGTGATATTCGGCATGCTAATTACATTGCCGGTTGCGAAATTGCATTATCTCTTATAGTTTCCGAGATATGGACTATCAATAATTTACACCTTAGGCTCTGCTTCTAACTTGGGCCCAAATTGTAAAATGGTCTTATCTATTGGCGATTTCGTTCCAATTCACATTCCAAGTAATATTCGGCATGCTAATTACATTGCCGGTTGCCAAATTGCATTATCTCTTATAGTTTCCGAGATATGGACTATCGATAATTTACACCTTAGGCTCTGCTTCTAACTTGGGCCCAAATTGTAAAATGGTCTTATCTATTGGCGATTTCGTTCCAATTCACATTCCAAGTAATATTCGGCATGCTAATTACATTGCCGGTTGCCAAATTGCATTATCTCTGATAGTTTCCGAGATATGGACTATCGATAATTTACACCTTAGGCTCTGCTTCTAACTTGGGCCCAAATTGTAAAATGGTCTTATCTATTGGCGATTTCGTTCCAATTCACATTCCAAGTAATATTCGGCATGCTAATTACATTGCCGGTTGCCAAATTGCATTATCTCTTATAGTTTCCGAGATATGGACTATCGATAATTTACACCTTAGGCTCTGCTTCTAACTTGGGCCCAAATTGTAAAATGGTCTTATCTATTGGCGATTTCGTTCCAATTCACATTCCAAGTAATATTCGGCATGCTAATTACATTGCCGGTTGCCAAATTGAATTATCTCTTATAGTTTCCGAGATATGGACTATCGATAATTTACACCTTAGGCTCTGCTTCTAACTTGGGCCCAAATTGTAAAATGGTCTTACCTATTGGCGATTTCGTTCCAATTCACATTCCAAGTAATATTCGGCATGCTAATTACTTTGCCGGTTGCCAAATTGCATTATCTCTTATAGTTTCCGAGATATGGACTATCGATAATTTACACCTTAGGCTCTGCTTCTAACTTGGGCCCAAATTGTAAAATGGTCTTATCTATTGGCGATTTCGTTCCAATTCACATTCCAAGTAATATTCGGCATGCTAATTACATTGCCGGTTGCCAAATTGCATTATCTCTTATAGTTTCCGAGATATGGACTATCGATAATTTACACCTTAGGCTCTGCTTCTAACTTGGGCCCAAATTGTAAAATGGCCTTATCTATTGGCGATTTCGTCCCAATTCACATTCCAAGTGATATTCGGCATGCTAATTACATTGCCGGTTGCGAAATTGCATTATCTCTTATAGTTTCCGAGATATGGACTATCAATAATTTACACCTTAGGCTCTGCTTCTAACTTGGGCCCAAATTGTAAAATGGTCTTATCTATTGGCGATTTCGTTCCAATTCACATTCCAAGTAATATTCGGCATGCTAATTACATTGCCGGTTGCCAAATTTCATTATCTCTTATAGTTTCCGAGATATGGACTATCGATAATTTACACCTTAGGCTCTGCTTCTAACTTGGGCCCAAATTGTAAAATGGTCTTATCTATTGGCGATTTCGTTCCAATTCACATTCCAAGTAATATTCGGCATGCTAATTACATTGCCGGTTGCCAAATTGCATTATCTCTTATAGTTTCCGAGATATGGACTATCGATAATTTACACCTTAGGCTCTGCTTCTAACTTGGGCCCAAATAGTAAAATGGTCTTATCTATTGGCGATTTCGTTCCAATTCACATTCCAAGTAATATTCGGCATGCTAATTACATTGCCGGTTGCCAAATTGCATTATCTCTTATAGTTTCCGAGATATGGACTATCGATAATTTACACCATAGGCTCTGCTTCTAACTTGGGCCCAAATTGTAAAATGGTCTTATCTATTGGCGATTTCGTTCCAATTCACATTCCAAGTAATATTCGGCATGCTAATTACATTGCCGGTTGCCAAATTGCATTATCTCTTATAGTTTCCGAGATATGGACTATCGATAATTTACACCTTAGGCTCTGCATCTAACTTGGGCCCAAATTGTAAAATGGTCTTATCTATTGGCGATTTCGTTCCAATTCACATTCCAAGTAATATTCGGCATGCTAATTACATTGCCGGTTGCCAAATTGCATTGTCTCTTATAGTTTCCGAGATATGGACTATCGATAATTTACACCTTAGTCTCTGCTTCTAACTTGGGCCCAAATTGTAAAATGGTCTTATCTATTGGCGATTTCGTTCCAATTCACATTCCAAGTAATATTCGGCATGCTAATTACATTGCCGGTTGCCAAATTGAATTATCTCTTATAGTTTCCGAGATATGGACTATCGATAAATTACACCTTAGGCTCTGCTTCTAACTTGGGCCCAAATTTTAAAATGGTCTTACCTATTGGCGATTTCATTCCAATTCACATTCCAAGTAATATTCGGCATGCTAATTACATTGCCGGTTGCCAAATTGCATTATCTCTTATAGTTTCCGAGATATGGACTATCGATAATTTACACCTTAGGCTCTGCTTCTAACGTGGGCCCAAATTGTAAAATGGTCTTTTCTATTGGCGATTTCGTCCCAATTCACATTCCAAGTGATATTCGGCATGCTAATTACATTGCCGGTTGCGAAATTGCATTATCTCTTATAGTTTCCGAGATATGGACTATCAATAATTTACACCTTAGGCTCTGCTTCTAAATTGGGCCCAAATTGTAAAATGGTCTTATCTATTGGCGATTTCGTTCCAATTCACATTCCAAGTAATATTCGGCATGCTAATTACATTGCCGGTTGCCAAATTGCATTATCTCTTATAGTTTCCGAGATATGGACTATCGATAATTTACACCTTAGGCTCTGCTTCTAACTTGGGCCCAAATTGTAAAATGGTCTTATCTATTGGCGATTTCGTTCCAATTCACATTCCAAGTAATATTCGGCATGCTAATTACATTGCCGGTTGCCAAATTGCATTATCTCTTATAGTTTCCGAGATATGGACTATCGATAATTTACACCTTAGGCTCTGCTTCTAACTTGGGCCCAAATTGTAAAATGGTCTTATCTATTGGCGATGTCGTTCCAATTCACATTCCAAGTAATATTCGGCATGCTAATTACATTGCCGGTTGCCAAATTGCATTATCTCTTATAGTTTCCGAGATATGGACTATCGATAATTTACACCTTAGGCTCTGCTTCTAACTTGGGCCCAAATTGTAAAATGGTCTTATCTATTGGCGATTTCGTTCCAATTCACATTCCAAGTAATATTCGGCATCCTAATTACATTGCCGGTTGCCAAATTGAATTATCTCTTATAGTTTCCGAGATATGGACTATCGATAATTTACACCTTAGGCTCTGCTTCTAACTTGGGCCCAAATTGTAAAATGGTCTTACCTATTGGCGATTTCGTTCCAATTCACATTCCAAGTAATATTCGGCATGCTAATTATATTGCCGGTTGCCAAATTGCATTATCTCTTATAGTTTCCGAGATATGGACTATCGATAATTTACACCTTAGGCTCTGCTTCTAACTTGGGCCCAAATTGTAAAATGGTCTTATCTATTGGCGATTTCGTTCCAATTCACATTCCAAGTAATATTCGGCATGCTAATTACATTGCCGGTTGCCAAATTTCATTATCTCTTATAGTTTCCGGGATATGGACTATCGATAATTTACACCTTAGGCTCTGCTTCTAACTTGGGCCCAAATTGTAAAATGGTCTTATCTATTGGCGATTTCGTCCCAATTCACATTCCAAGTGATATTCGGCATGATAATTACATTGCCGGTTGCGAAATTGCATTATCTCTTATAGTTTCCGAGATATGGACTATCAATAATTTACACCTTAGGCTCTGCTTCTAACTTGGGCCCAAATTGTAAAATGGTCTTATCTATTGGCGATTTCGTTCCATTTCACATTCCAAGTAATATTCGGCATGCTAATTACATTGCCGGTTGCCAAATTGCATTATCTCTTATAGTTTCCGAGATATGGACTATCGATAATTTACACCTTAGGCTCTGCTTCTAACTTGGGCCCAAATTGTAAAATGGTCTTATCTATTGGCGATTTCGTTCCAATTCACATTCCAAGTAATATTCGGCATGCTAATTACATTGCCGGTTGCCAAATTGCATTATCTCTTATAGTTTCCGAGATATGGACTATCGATAATTTACACCTTAGGCTCTGCTTCTAACTTGGGCCCAAATTGTAAAATGGTCTTATCTATTGGCGATTTCGTTCTAATTCACATTCCAAGTAATATTCGGCATGCTAATTACATTGCCGGTTGCCAAATTGCATTATCTCTTATAGTTTCCGAGATATGGACTATCGATAATTTACACCTTAGGCTCTGCTTCTAACTTGGGCCCAAATTGTAAAATGGTCTTATCTATTGGCGATTTCGTTCCAATTCACATTCCAAGTAATATTCGGCATGCTAATTACATTGCCGGTTGCCAAATTGCATTATCTCTTATAGTTTCCGAGATATGGACTATCGATAATTTACACCTTAGGCTCAGCTTCTAACTTGGGCCCAAATTGTAAAATGGTCTTATCTATTGGCTATTTCGTTCCAATTCACACTCCAAGTAATATTCGGCATGCTAATTACATTGCCGGTTGCGAAATTGCATTATCTCTTATAGTTTCCGAGATATGGACTATCGATAATTTACACCTTAGGCTCTGCTTCTAACTTGGGCCCAAATTGTAAAATGGTCTTATCTATTGGCGATTTCGTTCCAATTCACATTCCAAGTAATATTCGGCATGCTAATTACATTGCCGGTTGCCAAATTGCATTATCTCTTATAGTTTCCGAGATATGGACTATCGATAATTTACACCTTAGGCTCTGCTTCTAACTTGGGCCCAAATTGTAAAATGGTCTTCTCTATTGGCGATTTCGTCCCAATTCACATTCCAAGTAATATTCGGCATGCTAATTACATTGCCGTTTGCGAAATTGCATTATCTCTTATAGTTTCAGAGATATGGACTATCGATAATTTACACCTTAGGCTCTGCTTCTAACTTGGGCCCAAATTGTAAAATGGTCTTATCTATTGGCGATTTCGTTCCAATTCACATTCCAAGTAATATTCGGCATGCTAATTACATTGCCGGTTGCCAAATTGCATTATCTCTTATAGTTTCCGAGATATGGACTATCGATAATTTACACCTTAGGCTCTGCTTCTAACTTGGGCCCAAATTGTAAAATGGTCTTATCTATTGGCGATTTCGTTCTAATTCACATTCCAAGTAATATTCGGCATGCTAATTACATTGCCGGTTGCCAAATTGCATTATCTCTTATAGTTTCCGAGATATGGACTATCGATAATTTACACCTTAGGCTCTGCTTCTAACTTGGGCCCAAATTGTAAAATGGTCTTATCTATTGGCGATTTCGTTCCAATTCACATTCCAAGTAATATTCGGCATGCTAATTACATTGCCGGTTGCCAAATTGCTTTATCTCTTATAGTTTCCGAGATATGAACTATCGATAATTTACACCTTAGGCTCTGCTTCTAACTTGGGCCCAAATTGTAAAATGGTTTTATCTATTGGCGATTTCGTCCCAATTCACATTCCAAGTGATATTCGGCATGGTAATTACATTGCCGGTTGCGAAATTGCATTATCTCTTATAGTTTCCGAGATATGGACTATCAATAATTTACACCTTAGGCTCTGCTTCTAACTTGGGCCCAAATTGTAAAATGGTCTTATCTATTGGCGATTTCGTTCCAATTCACATTCCAAGTAATATTCGGCATGCTAATTACATTGCCGGTTGCCAAATTGCATTATCTCTTATAGTTTCCGAGATATGGACTATCGATAATTTACACCTTAGGCTCTGCTTCTAACTTGGGCCCAAATTGTAAAATGGTCTTATCTATTGGCGATTTCGTTCCAATTCACATTCCAAGTAATATTCGGCATGCTAATTACATTGCCGGTTGCCAAATTGCATTATCTCTTATAGTTTCCCAGATATGGACTATCGATAATTTACACCTTAGGCTCTGCTTCTAACTTGGGCCCAAATTGTAAAATGGTCTTACCTATTGGCGATTTCGTACCAATTCACATTCCAAGTAATATTCGGCATGCTAATTACATTGCCGGTTGCCAAATTGCATTATCTCTTATAGTTTCCGAGATATGGACTATCGATAATTTACACCTTAGGCTCTGCTTCCAACTTGGACCCAAATTGTAAAATGGTCTTATCTATTGGCGATTTCGTTCCAATTCACATTCCAAGTAATATTCGGCATGCTAATTACATTGCCGGTTGCCAAATTGCTTTATCTCTTATAGTTTCCGAGATATGGACTATCGATAATTTACACCTTAGGCTCTGCTTCTAACTTGGGCCCAAATTGTAAAATGGTTTTATCTATTGGCGATTTCGTCCCAATTCACATTCCAAGTGATATTCGGCATGCTAATTACATTGCCGGTTGCGAAATTGCATTATCTCTTATAGTTTCCGAGATATGGACTATCAATAATTTACACCTTAGGCTCTGCTTCTAACTTGGGCCCAAATTGTAAAATGGTCTTATCTATTGGCGATTTCGTTCCAATTCACATTCCAAGTAATATTCGGCATGCTAATTACATTGCCGGTTGCCAAATTGCATTATCTCTTATAGTTTCCGAGATATGGACTATCGATAATTTACACCTTAGGCTCTGCTTCTAACTTGGGCCCAAATTGTAAAATGGTCTTATCTATTGGCGATTTCGTTCCAATTCACATTCCAAGTAATATTCGGCATGCTAATTACATTGCCGGTTGCCAAATTGCATTATCTCTGATAGTTTCCGAGATATGGACTATCGATAATTTACACCTTAGGCTCTGCTTCTAACTTGGGCCCAAATTGTAAAATGGTCTTATCTATTGGCGATTTCGTTCCAATTCACATTCCAAGTAATATTCGGCATGCTAATTACATTGCCGGTTGCCAAATTGCATTATCTCTTATAGTTTCCGAGATATGGACTATCGATAATTTACACCTTAGGCTCTGCTTCTAACTTGGGCCCAAATTGTAAAATGGTCTTATCTATTGGCGATTTCGTTCCAATTCACATTCCAAGTAATATTCGGCATGCTAATTACATTGCCGGTTGCCAAATTGAATTATCTCTTATAGTTTCCGAGATATGGACTATCGATAATTTACACCTTAGGCTCTGCTTCTAACTTGGGCCCAAATTGTAAAATGGTCTTACCTATTGGCGATTTCGTTCCAATTCACATTCCAAGTAATATTCGGCATGCTAATTACTTTGCCGGTTGCCAAATTGCATTATCTCTTATAGTTTCCGAGATATGGACTATCGATAATTTACACCTTAGGCTCTGCTTCTAACTTGGGCCCAAATTGTAAAATGGTCTTATCTATTGGCGATTTCGTTCCAATTCACATTCCAAGTAATATTCGGCATGCTAATTACATTGCCGGTTGCCAAATTGCATTATCTCTTATAGTTTCCGAGATATGGACTATCGATAATTTACACCTTAGGCTCTGCTTCTAACTTGGGCCCAAATTGTAAAATGGCCTTATCTATTGGCGATTTCGTCCCAATTCACATTCCAAGTGATATTCGGCATGCTAATTACATTGCCGGTTGCGAAATTGCATTATCTCTTATAGTTTCCGAGATATGGACTATCAATAATTTACACCTTAGGCTCTGCTTCTAACTTGGGCCCAAATTGTAAAATGGTCTTATCTATTGGCGATTTCGTTCCAATTCACATTCCAAGTAATATTCGGCATGCTAATTACATTGCCGGTTGCCAAATTTCATTATCTCTTATAGTTTCCGAGATATGGACTATCGATAATTTACACCTTAGGCTCTGCTTCTAACTTGGGCCCAAATTGTAAAATGGTCTTATCTATTGGCGATTTCGTTCCAATTCACATTCCAAGTAATATTCGGCATGCTAATTACATTGCCGGTTGCCAAATTGCATTATCTCTTATAGTTTCCGAGATATGGACTATCGATAATTTACACCTTAGGCTCTGCTTCTAACTTGGGCCCAAATAGTAAAATGGTCTTATCTATTGGCGATTTCGTTCCAATTCACATTCCAAGTAATATTCGGCATGCTAATTACATTGCCGGTTGCCAAATTGCATTATCTCTTATAGTTTCCGAGATATGGACTATCGATAATTTACACCATAGGCTCTGCTTCTAACTTGGGCCCAAATTGTAAAATGGTCTTATCTATTGGCGATTTCGTTCCAATTCACATTCCAAGTAATATTCGGCATGCTAATTACATTGCCGGTTGCCAAATTGCATTATCTCTTATAGTTTCCGAGATATGGACTATCGATAATTTACACCTTAGGCTCTGCATCTAACTTGGGCCCAAATTGTAAAATGGTCTTATCTATTGGCGATTTCGTTCCAATTCACATTCCAAGTAATATTCGGCATGCTAATTACATTGCCGGTTGCCAAATTGCATTGTCTCTTATAGTTTCCGAGATATGGACTATCGATAATTTACACCTTAGTCTCTGCTTCTAACTTGGGCCCAAATTGTAAAATGGTCTTATCTATTGGCGATTTCGTTCCAATTCACATTCCAAGTAATATTCGGCATGCTAATTACATTGCCGGTTGCCAAATTGAATTATCTCTTATAGTTTCCGAGATATGGACTATCGATAAATTACACCTTAGGCTCTGCTTCTAACTTGGGCCCAAATTTTAAAATGGTCTTACCTATTGGCGATTTCATTCCAATTCACATTCCAAGTAATATTCGGCATGCTAATTACATTGCCGGTTGCCAAATTGCATTATCTCTTATAGTTTCCGAGATATGGACTATCGATAATTTACACCTTAGGCTCTGCTTCTAACGTGGGCCCAAATTGTAAAATGGTCTTTTCTATTGGCGATTTCGTCCCAATTCACATTCCAAGTGATATTCGGCATGCTAATTACATTGCCGGTTGCGAAATTGCATTATCTCTTATAGTTTCCGAGATATGGACTATCAATAATTTACACCTTAGGCTCTGCTTCTAAATTGGGCCCAAATTGTAAAATGGTCTTATCTATTGGCGATTTCGTTCCAATTCACATTCCAAGTAATATTCGGCATGCTAATTACATTGCCGGTTGCCAAATTGCATTATCTCTTATAGTTTCCGAGATATGGACTATCGATAATTTACACCTTAGGCTCTGCTTCTAACTTGGGCCCAAATTGTAAAATGGTCTTATCTATTGGCGATTTCGTTCCAATTCACATTCCAAGTAATATTCGGCATGCTAATTACATTGCCGGTTGCCAAATTGCATTATCTCTTATAGTTTCCGAGATATGGACTATCGATAATTTACACCTTAGGCTCTGCTTCTAACTTGGGCCCAAATTGTAAAATGGTCTTATCTATTGGCGATGTCGTTCCAATTCACATTCCAAGTAATATTCGGCATGCTAATTACATTGCCGGTTGCCAAATTGCATTATCTCTTATAGTTTCCGAGATATGGACTATCGATAATTTACACCTTAGGCTCTGCTTCTAACTTGGGCCCAAATTGTAAAATGGTCTTATCTATTGGCGATTTCGTTCCAATTCACATTCCAAGTAATATTCGGCATCCTAATTACATTGCCGGTTGCCAAATTGAATTATCTCTTATAGTTTCCGAGATATGGACTATCGATAATTTACACCTTAGGCTCTGCTTCTAACTTGGGCCCAAATTGTAAAATGGTCTTATCTATTGGCGATTTCGTTCCAATTCACATTCCAAGTAATATTCGGCATGCTAATTACATTGCCGGTTGCCAAATTTCATTATCTCTTATAGTTTCCGGGATATGGACTATCGATAATTTACACCTTAGGCTCTGCTTCTAACTTGGGCCCAAATTGTAAAATGGTCTTATCTATTGGCGATTTCGTCCCAATTCACATTCCAAGTGATATTCGGCATGATAATTACATTGCCGGTTGCGAAATTGCATTATCTCTTATAGTTTCCGAGATATGGACTATCAATAATTTACACCTTAGGCTCTGCTTCTAACTTGGGCCCAAATTGTAAAATGGTCTTATCTATTGGCGATTTCGTTCCATTTCACATTCCAAGTAATATTCGGCATGCTAATTACATTGCCGGTTGCCAAATTGCATTATCTCTTATAGTTTCCGAGATATGGACTATCGATAATTTACACCTTAGGCTCTGCTTCTAACTTGGGCCCAAATTGTAAAATGGTCTTATCTATTGGCGATTTCGTTCCAATTCACATTCCAAGTAATATTCGGCATGCTAATTACATTGCCGGTTGCCAAATTGCATTATCTCTTATAGTTTCCGAGATATGGACTATCGATAATTTACACCTTAGGCTCTGCTTCTAACTTGGGCCCAAATTGTAAAATGGTCTTATCTATTGGCGATTTCGTTCTAATTCACATTCCAAGTAATATTCGGCATGCTAATTACATTGCCGGTTGCCAAATTGCATTATCTCTTATAGTTTCCGAGATATGGACTATCGATAATTTACACCTTAGGCTCTGCTTCTAACTTGGGCCCAAATTGTAAAATGGTCTTATCTATTGGCGATTTCGTTCCAATTCACATTCCAAGTAATATTCGGCATGCTAATTACATTGCCGGTTGCCAAATTGCATTATCTCTTATAGTTTCCGAGATATGGACTATCGATAATTTACACCTTAGGCTCAGCTTCTAACTTGGGCCCAAATTGTAAAATGGTCTTATCTATTGGCTATTTCGTTCCAATTCACACTCCAAGTAATATTCGGCATGCTAATTACATTGCCGGTTGCGAAATTGCATTATCTCTTATAGTTTCCGAGATATGGACTATCGATAATTTACACCTTAGGCTCTGCTTCTAACTTGGGCCCAAATTGTAAAATGGTCTTATCTATTGGCGATTTCGTTCCAATTCACATTCCAAGTAATATTCGGCATGCTAATTACATTGCCGGTTGCCAAATTGCATTATCTCTTATAGTTTCCGAGATATGGACTATCGATAATTTACACCTTAGGCTCTGCTTCTAACTTGGGCCCAAATTGTAAAATGGTCTTCTCTATTGGCGATTTCGTCCCAATTCACATTCCAAGTAATATTCGGCATGCTAATTACATTGCCGTTTGCGAAATTGCATTATCTCTTATAGTTTCAGAGATATGGACTATCGATAATTTACACCTTAGGCTCTGCTTCTAACTTGGGCCCAAATTGTAAAATGGTCTTATCTATTGGCGATTTCGTTCTAATTCACATTCCAAGTAATATTCGGCATGCTAATTACATTGCCGGTTGCCAAATTGCATTATCTCTTATAGTTTCCGAGATATGGACTATCGATAATTTACACCTTAGGCTCTGCTTCTAACTTGGGCCCAAATTGTAAAATGGTCTTATCTATTGGCGATTTCGTTCCAATTCACATTCCAAGTAATATTCGGCATGCTAATTACATTGCCGGTTGCCAAATTGCATTATCTCTTATAGTTTCCGAGATATGGACTATCGATAATTTACACCTTAGACTCAGCTTCTAACTTGGGCCCAAATTGTAAAATGGTCTTATCTATTGGCGATTTCGTTCCAATTCACACTCCAAGTAATATTCGGCATGCTAATTACATTGCCGGTTGCGAAATTGCATTATCTCTTATAGTTTCCGAGATATGGACTATCGATAATTTACATCTTAGGCTCTGCTTCTAACTTGGGCCCAAATTGTAAAATGGTCTTATCTATTGGCGATTTCGTTCCAATTCACATTCCAAGTAATATTCGGCATGCTAATTACATTGCCGGTTGCCAAATTGCATTATCTCTTATAGTTTCCGAGATATGGACTATCGATAATTTACACCTTAGGCTCTGCTTCTAACTTGGGCCCAAATTGTAAAATGGTCTTCTCTATTGGCGATTTCGTCCCAATTCACATTCCAAGTAATATTCGGCATGCTAATTACATTGCCGTTTGCGAAATTGCATTATCTCTTATAGTTTCAGAGATATGGACTATCGATAATTTACACCTTAGGCTCTGCTTCTAACTTGGGCCCAAATTGTAAAATGGTCTTATCTATTGGCGATTTCGTTCCAATTCACATTCCAAGTAATATTCGGCATGCTAATTACATTGCCGGTTGTCAAATTGCATTATCTCTTATAGTTTCCGAGATATGGACTATCGATAATTTACACCTTAGGCTCTGCTTCTAACTTAGGCCCAAATTGTAAAATGGTCTTATCTATTGGCGATTTCGTTCCAATTCACATTCCAAGTAATATTCGGCATGCTAATTACATTGCCGGTTGCCAAATTGCATTAACTCTTATAGTTTCCGAGATATGGACTATCGATAATTTACACCTTAGGCTCTGCTTCTAACTTGGGCCCAAATTGTAAAATGGTCTTATCTATTGGCGATCTCGTTCCAATTCACATTCCAAGTAATATTCGGCATGCTAATTACATTGCCGGTTGCCAAATTGCATTATCTCTTATAGTTTCCGAGATATGGACTATCGATAATTTACACCTTAGGCTCTGCTTCTAACTTGGGCCCAAATTGTAAAATGGTCTTATCTATTGGCGATTTCGTTCCAATTCACATTCCAAGTAATATTCGGCATGCTAATTACATTGCCGGTTGCCAAATTGCATTATCTCTTATAGTTTCCGAGATATGGACTATCGATAATTTACACCTTAGGCTCTGCTTCTAACTTGGGCCCAAATTGTAAAATGGTCTTATCTATTGGCGATTTCGTTCCAATTCACATTCCAAGTAATATTCGGCATGCTAATTACATTGCCGGTTGCCAAATTGAATTATCTCTTATAGTTTCCGAGATATGGACTATCGATAATTTACACCTTAGGCTCTGCTTCTAACTTGGGCCCAAATTGTAAAATGGTCTTACCTATTGGCGATTTCGTTCCAATTCACATTCCAAGTAATATTCGGCATGCTAATTACATTGCCGGTTGCCAAATTGCATTATCTCTTATAGTTTCCGAGATATGGACTATCGATAATTTACACCTTAGGCTCTGCTTCTAACTTGGGCCCAAATTGTAAAATGGTCTTATCTATTGGCGATTTCGTTCCAATTCACATTCCAAGTAATATTCGGCATGCTAATTACATTGCCGGTTGCCAAATTGCATTATCTCTTATAGTTTCCGAGATATGGACTATCGATAATTTACACCTTAGGCTCTGCTTCTAACTTGGGCCCAAATTGTAAAATGGTCTTATCTATTGGCGATTTCGTTCCAATTCACATTCCAAGTAATATTCGGCATGCTAATTACATTGCCGGTTGCCAAATTGCATTATCTCTTATAGTTTCCGAGATATGGACTATCGATAATTTACACCATAGGCTCTGCTTATAACTTGGGCCCAAATTGTAAAATGGTCTTATCTATTGGCGATTTCGTTCCAATTCACATTCCAAGTAATATTCGGCATGCTAATTACATTGCCGGTTGCCAAATTGCATTATCTCTTATAGTTTCCGAGATATGGACTATCGATAATTTACACCTTAGGCTCTGCTTCTAACTTGGGCCCAAATTGTAAAATGGTCTTTTCTATTGGCGATTTCGTTCCAATTCACATTCCAAGTAATATTCGGCATGCTAATTACATTGCCGGTTGCCAAATTGCATTATCTCTTATAGTTTCCGAGATATGGACTATCGATAATTTACACCTTAGGCTCTGCTTCTAACTTGGGCCCAAATTGTAAAATGGTCTTATCTATTTTCGATTTCGTCCCAATTCACATTCCAAGTGATATTCGGCATGCTAATTACATTGCCGGTTGCGAAATTGCATTATCTCTTATAGTTTCCGAGATATGGACTATCGATAATTTACACCTTAGGCTCTGCTTCTAACTTGGGCCCAAATTGTAAAATGGTCTTACCTATTGGCGATTTCGTTCCAATTCACATTCCAAGTAATATTCGGCATGCTAATTACTTTGCCGGTTGCCAAATTGCATTATCTCTTATAGTTTCCGAGATATGGACTATCGATAATTTACACCTTAGGCTCTGCTTCTAACTTGGGCCCAAATTGTAAAATGGTCTTATCTATTGGCGATTTCGTTCCAATTCACATTCCAAGTAATATTCGGCATGCTAATTACATTGCCGGTTGCCAAATTGCATTATCTCTTATAGTTTCCGAGATATGAACTATCGATAATTTACACCTTAGGCTCTGCTTCTAACTTGGGCCCAAATTGTAAAATGGTCTTATCTATTGGCGATTTCGTCCCAATTCACATTCCAAGTGATATTCGGCATGCTAATTACATTGCCGGTTGCGAAATTGCATTATCTCTTATAGTTTCCGAGATATGGACTATCGATAATTTACACCTTAGGCTCTGCTTCTAACTTGGGCCCAAATTGTAAAATGGTCTTATCTATTGGCGATTTCGTTCCAATTCACATTCCAAGTAATATTCGGCATGCTAATTACATTGCCGGTTGCCAAATTGCATTATCTCTTATAGTTTCCGAGATATGGACTATCGATAATTTACACCTTAGGCTCTGCTTCTAACTTGGGCCCAAATAGTAAAATGGTCTTATCTATTGGCGATTTCGTTCCAATTCACATTCCAAGTAATATTCGGCATGCTAATTACATTGCCGGTTGTCAAATTGCATTATCTCTTATAGTTTCCGAGATATGGACTATCGATAATTTACACCATAGGCTCTGCTTCTAACTTGGGCCCAAATTGTAAAATGGTCTTATCTATTGGCGATTTCGTTCCAATTCACATTCCAAGTAATATTCGGCATGCTAATTACATTGCCGGTTGCCAAATTGCATTATCTCTTATAGTTTCCGAGATATGGACTATCGATAATTTACACCTTAGGCTCTGCTTCTAACTTGGGCCCAAATTGTAAAATGGTCTTATCTATTGGCGATTTCGTCCCAATTCACATTCCAAGTGATATTCGGCATGCTAATTACATTGCCGGTTGCGAAATTGCATTATCTCTTATAGTTTCCGAGATATGGACTATCAATAATTTACACCTTAGGCTCTGCTTCTAACTTGGGCCCAAATTGTAAAATGGTCTTATCTATTGGCGATTTCGTTCCAATTCACATTCCAAGTAATATTCGGCATGCTAATTACATTGCCGGTTGCCTAATTGCATTATCTCTTATAGTTTCCGAGATATGGACTATCGATAATTTACACCTTAGGCTCTGCTTCTAACTTGGGCCCAAATTGTAAAATGGTCTTATCTATTGGCGATTTCGTTCCAATTCACATTCCAAGTAATATTCGGCATGCTAATTACATTGCCGGTTGCCAAATTGCATTATCTCTTATAGTTTCCGAGATATGGACTATCGATAATTTACACCTTAGGCTCTGCTTCTAACTTGGGCCCAAATTGTAAAATGGTCTTATCTATTGGCGATTTCGTTCCAATTCACATTCCAAGTAATATTCGGCATGCTAATTACATTGCCGGTTGCCAAATTGCATTATCTCTTATAGTTTCCGAGATATGGACTATCGATAATTTACACCTTAGGCTCTGCTTCTAACTTGGGCCCAAATTGTAAAATGGTCTTATCTATTGGCGATTTCGTTCCAATTCACATTCCAAGTAATATTCGGCATGCTAATTACATTGCCGGTTGCCAAATTGAATTATCTCTTATAGTTTCCGAGATATGGACTATCGATAATTTACACCTTAGGCTCTGCTTCTAATTTGGGCCCAAATTGTAAAATGGTCTTACCTATTGGCGATTTCGTTCCAATTCACATTCCAAGTAATATTCGGCATGCTAATTACATTGCCGGTTGCCAAATTGCATTATCTCTTATAGTTTCCGAGATATGGACTATCGATAATTTACACCTTAGGTTCTGCTTCTAACTTGGGCCCAAATTGTAAAATGGTCTTATCTATTGGCGATTTCGTTCCAATTCACATTCCAAGTAATATTCGGCATGCTAATTACATTGCCGGTTGCCAAATTTCATTATCTCTTATAGTTTCCGAGATATGGACTATCGATAATTTACACCTTAGGCTCTGCTTCTAACTTGGGCCCAAATTGTAAAATGGTCTTATCTATTGGCGATTTCGTCCCAATTCACATTCCAAGTGATATTCAGCATGCTAATTACATTGCCGGTTGCGAAATTGCATTATCTCTTATAGTTTCCGAGATATGGACTATCAATAATTTACACCTTAGGCTCTGCTTCTAACTTGGGCCCAAATTGTAAAATGGTCTTATCTATTGGCGATTTCGTTCCATTTCACATTCCAAGTAATATTCGGCATGCTAATTACATTGCCGGTTGCCAAATTGCATTATCTCTTATAGTTTCCGAGATATGGACTATCGATAATTTACACCTTAGGCTCTGCTTCTAACTTGGGCCCAAATTGTAAAATGGTCTTATCTATTGGCGATTTCGTTCCAATTCACATTCCAAGTAATATTCGGCATGCTAATTACATTGCCGGTTGCCAAATTGCATTATCTCTTATAGTTTCCGAGATATGGACTATCGATAATTTACACCTTAGGCTCTGCTTCTAACTTGGGCCCAAATTGTAAAATGGTCTTATCTATTGGCGATTTTGTTCTAATTCACATTCCAAGTAATATTCGGCATGCTAATTACATTGCCGGTTGCTAAATTGCATTATCTCTTATAGTTTCCGAGATATGGACTATCGATAATTTACACCTTAGGCTCTGCTTCTAACTTGGGCCCAAATTGTAAAATGGTCTTATCTATTGGCGATTTCGTTCCAATTCACATTCCAAGTAATATTCGGCATGCTAATTACATTGCCGGTTGCCAAATTGCATTATCTCTTATAGTTTCCGAGATATGGACTATCGATAATTTACACCTTAGGCTCAGCTTCTAACTTGGGCCCAAATTGTAAAATGGTCTTATCTATTGGCGATTTCGTTCCAATTCACACTCCAAGTAATATTCGGCATGCTAATTACATTGCCGGTTGCGAAATTGCATTATCTCTTATAGTTTCCGAGATATGGACTATCGATAATTTACACCTTAGGCTCTGCTTCTAACTTGGGCCCAAATTGTAAAATGGTCTTATCTATTGGCGATTTCGTTCCAATTCACATTCCAAGTAATATTCGGCATGCTAATTACATTGCCGGTTGCCAAATTGCATTATCTCTTATAGTTTCCGAGATATGGACTATCGATAATTTACACCTTAGGCTCTGCTTCTAACTTGGGCCCAAATTGTAAAATGGTCTTCTCTATTGGCGATTTCGTCCCAATTCACATTCCAAGTAATATTCGGCATGCTAATTACATTGCCGTTTGCGAAATTGCATTATCTCTTATAGTTTCAGAGATATGGACTATCGATAATTTACACCTTAGGCTCTGCTTCTAACTTGGGCCCAAATTGTAAAATGGTCTTATCTATTGGCGATTTCGTTCCAATTCACATTCCAAGTAATATTCGGCATGCTAATTACATTGCCGGTTGCCAAATTGCATTATCTCTTATAGTTTCCGAGATATGGACTATCGATAATTTACACCTTAGGCTCTGCTTCTAACTTGGGCCCAAATTGTAAAATGGTCTTATCTATTGGCGATTTCGTTCTAATTCACATTCCAAGTAATATTCGGCATGCTAATTACATTGCCGGTTGCCAAATTGCATTATCTCTTATAGTTTCCAAGATATGGACTATCGATAATTTACACCTTAGGCTCTGCTTCTAACTTGGGCCCAAATTGTAAAATGGTCTTATCTATTGGCGATTTCGTTCCAATTCACATTCCAAGTAATATTCGGCATGCTAATTACATTGCCGGTTGCCAAATTGCATTATCTCTTATAGTTTCCGAGATATGGACTATCGATAATTTACACATTAGGCTCAGCTTCTAACTTGGGCCCAAATTGTAAAATGGTCTTATCTATTGGCGATTTCGTTCCAATTCACACTCCAAGTAATATTCATCATGCTAATTACATTGCCGGTTGCGAAATTGCATTATCTCTTATAGTTTCCGAGATATGGACTATCGATAATTTACACCTTAGGCTCTGCTTCTAACTTGGGCCCAAATTGTAAAATGGTCTTATCTATTGGCGATTTCGTTCCAATTCACATTCCAAGTAATATTCGGCATGCTAATTACATTGCCGGTTGCCAAATTGCATTATCTCTTATAGTTTCCGAGATATGGACTATCGATAATTTACACCTTAGGCTCAGCTTCTAACTTGGGCCCAAATTGTAAAATGGTCTTATCTATTGGCGATTTCGTTCCAATTCACACTCCAAGTAATATTCGGCATGCTAATTACATTGCCGGTTGCGAAATTGCATTATCTCTTATAGTTTCCGAGATATGGACTATCGATAATTTACACCTTAGGCTCTGCTTCTAACTTGGGCCCAAATTGTAAAATGGTCTTATCTATTGGCGATTTCGTTCCAATTCACATTCCAAGTAATATTCGGCATGCTAATTACATTGCCGGTTGCCAAATTGCATTATCTCTTATAGTTTCCGAGATATGGACTATCGATAATTTACACCTTAGGCTCTGCTTCTAACTTGGGCCCAAATTGTAAAATGGTCTTATCTATTGGCGATTTCGTTCCAATTCACATTCCAAGTAATATTCGGCATGCTAATTACATTGCCGGTTGCCAAATTGCATTATCTCTTATAGTTTCCGAGATATGAACTATCGATAATTTACACCTTAGGCTCTGCTTCTAACTTGGGCCCAAATTGTAAAATGGTCTTATCTATTGGCGATTTCGTCCCAATTCACATTCCAAGTGATATTCGGCATGCTAATTACATTGCCGGTTGCGAAATTGCATTATCTCTTATAGTTTCCGAGATATGGACTATCGATAATTTACACCTTAGGCTCTGCTTCTAACTTGGGCCCAAATTGTAAAATGGTCTTATCTATTGGCGATTTCGTTCCAATTCACATTCCAAGTAATATTCGTCATGCTAATTACATTGCCGGTTGCCAAATTGCATTATCTCTTATAGTTTCCGAGATATGGACTATCGATAATTTACACCTTAGGCTCTGCTTCTAACTTGGGCCCAAATAGTAAAATGGTCTTATCTATTGGCGATTTCGTTCCAATTCACATTCCAAGTAATATTCGGCATGCTAATTACATTGCCGGTTGTCAAATTGCATTATCTCTTATAGTTTCCGAGATATGGACTATCGATAATTTTCACCATAGGCTCTGCTTCTAACTTGGGCCCAAATTGTAAAATGGTCTTATCTATTGGCGATTTCGTTCCAATTCACATTCCAAGTAATATTCGGCATGCTAATTACATTGCCGGTTGCCAAATTGCATTATCTCTTATAGTTTCCGAGATATGGACTATCGATAATTTACACCTTAGGCTCTGCTTCTAACTTGGGCCCAAATTTTAAAATGGTCTTATCTATTGGCGATTTCGTCCCAATTCACATTCCAAGTGATATTCGGCATGCTAATTACATTGCCGGTTGCGAAATTGCATTATCTCTTATAGTTTCCGAGATATGGACTATCAATAATTTACACCTTAGGCTCTGCTTCTAACTTGGGCCCAAATTGTAAAATGGTCTTATCTATTGGCGATTTCGTTCCAATTCACATTCCAAGTAATATTCGGCATGCTAATTACATTGCCGGTTGCCTAATTGCATTATCTCTTATAGTTTCCGAGATATGGACTATCGATAATTTACACCTTAGGCTCTGCTTCTAACTTGGGCCCAAATTGTAAAATGGTCTTATCTATTGGCGATTTCGTTCCAATTCACATTCCAAGTAATATTCGGCATGCTAATTACATTGCCGGTTGCCAAATTGCATTATCTCTTATAGTTTCCGAGATATGGACTATCGATAATTTACACCTTAGGCTCTGCTTCTAACTTGGGCCCAAATTGTAAAATGGTCTTATCTATTGGCGATTTCGTTCCAATTCACATTCCAAGTAATATTCGGCATGCTAATTACATTGCCGGTTGCCAAATTGCATTATCTCTTATAGTTTCCGAGATATGGACTATCGATAATTTACACCTTAGGCTCTGCTTCTAACTTGGGCCCAAATTGTAAAATGGTCTTATCTATTGGCGATTTCGTTCCAATTCACATTCCAAGTAATATTCGGCATGCTAATTACATTGCCGGTTGCCAAATTGCATTATCTCTTATAGTTTCCGAGATATGGACTATCGATAATTTACACCTTAGGTTCTGCTTCTAACTTGGGCCCAAATTGTAAAATGGTCTTATCTATTGGCGATTTCGTTCCAATTCACATTCCAAGTAATATTCGGCATGCTAATTACATTGCCGGTTGCCAAATTTCATTATCTCTTATAGTTTCCGAGATATGGACTATCGATAATTTACACCTTAGGCTCTGCTTCTAACTTGGGCCCAAATTGTAAAATGGTCTTATCTATTGGCGATTTCGTCCCAATTCACATTCCAAGTGATATTCAGCATGCTAATTACATTGCCGGTTGCGAAATTGCATTATCTCTTATAGTTTCCGAGATATGGACTATCAATAATTTACACCTTAGGCTCTGCTTCTAACTTGGGCCCAAATTGTAAAATGGTCTTATCTATTGGCGATTTCGTTCCATTTCACATTCCAAGTAATATTCGGCATGCTAATTACATTGCCGGTTGCCAAATTGCATTATCTCTTATAGTTTCCGAGATATGGACTATCGATAATTTACACCTTAGGCTCTGCTTCTAACTTGGGCCCAAATTGTAAAATGGTCTTATCTATTGGCGATTTCGTTCCAATTCACATTCCAAGTAATATTCGGCATGCTAATTACATTGCCGGTTGCCAAATTGCATTATCTCTTATAGTTTCCGAGATATGGACTATCGATAATTTACACCTTAGGCTCTGCTTCTAACTTGGGCCCAAATTGTAAAATGGTCTTATCTATTGGCGATTTCGTTCTAATTCACATTCCAAGTAATATTCGGCATGCTAATTACATTGCCGGTTGCCAAATTGCGTTATCTCTTATAGTTTCCGAGATATGGACTATCGATAATTTACACCTTAGGCTCTGCTTCTAACTTGGGCCCAAATTGTAAAATGGTCTTATCTATTGGCGATTTCGTTCCAATTCACATTCCAAGTAATATTCGGCATGCTAATTATATTGCCGGTTGCCAAATTGCATTATCTCTTATAGTTTCCGAGATATGGACTATCGATAATTTACACATTAGGCTCAGCTTCTAACTTGGGCCCAAATTGTAAAATGGTCTTATCTATTGGCGATTTCGTTCCAATTCACACTCCAAGTAATATTCGGCATGCTAATTACATTGCCGGTTGCGAAATTGCATTATCTCTTATAGTTTCCGAGATATGGACTATCGATAATTTACACCTTAGGCTCTGCTTCTAACTTGGGCCCAAATTGTAAAATGGTCTTATCTATTGGCGATTTCGTTCCAATTCACATTCCAAGTAATATTCGGCATGCTAATTACATTGCCGGTTGCCAAATTGCATTATCTCTTATAGTTTCCGAGATATGGACTATCGATAATTTACACCTTAGGCTCAGCTTCTAACTTGGGCCCAAATTGTAAAATGGTCTTATCTATTGGCGATTTCGTTCCAATTCACACTCCAAGTAATATTCGGCATGCTAATTACATTGCCGGTTGCGAAATTGCATTATCTCTTATAGTTTCCGAGATATGGACTATCGATAATTTACACCTTAGGCTCTGCTTCTAACTTGGGCCCAAATTGTAAAATGGTCTTATCTATTGGCGATTTCGTTCCAATTCACATTCCAAGTAATATTCGGCATGCTAATTACATTGCCGGTTGCCAAATTGCATTATCTCCTATAGTTTCCGAGATATGGACTATCGATAATTTACACCTTAGGCTCTGCTTCTAACTTGGGCCCAAATTGTAAAATGGTCTTCTCTATTGGCGATTTCGTCCCAATTCACATTCCAAGTAATATTCGGCATGCTAATTACATTGCCGTTTGCGAAATTGCATTATCTCTTATAGTTTCAGAGATATGGACTATCGATAATTTACACCTTAGGCTCTGCTTCTAACTTGGGCCCAAATTGTAAAATGGTCTTATCTATTGGCGATTTCGTTCCAATTCACATTCCAAGTAATATTCGGCATGCTAATTACATTGCCGGTTGCCAAATTGCATTATCTCTTATAGTTTCCGAGATATGGACTATCGATAATTTACACCTTAGGCTCTGCTTCTAACTTGGGCCCAAATTGTAAAATGGTCTTATCTATTGGCGATTTCGTTCCAATTCACATTCCAAGTAATATTCGGCATGCTAATTACATTGCCGGTTGCCAAATTGCATTAACTCTTATAGTTTCCGAGATATGGACTATCGATAATTTACACCTTAGGCTCTGCTTCTAACTTGGGCCCAAATTGTAAAATGGTCTTATCTATTGGCGATTTCGTTCCAATTCACATTCCAAGTAATATTCGGCATGCTAATTACATTGCCGGTTGCCAAATTGCATTATCTCTTATAGTTTCCGAGATATGGACTATCGATAATTTACACCTTAGGCTCTGCTTCTAACTTGGGCCCAAATTGTAAAATGGTCTTATCTATTGGCGATTTCGTTCCAATTCACATTCCAAGTAATATTCGGCATGCTAATTACATTGCCGGTTGCCAAATTGCATTATCTCTTATAGTTTCCGAGATATGGACTATCGATAATTTACACCTTAGGCTCTGCTTCTAACTTGGGCCCAAATTGTAAAATGGTCTTATCTATTGGCGATTTCGTCCCAATTCACATTCCAAGTGATATTCGGCATGCTAATTACATTGCCGGTTGCGAAATTGCATTATCTCTTATAGTTTCCGAGATATGGACTATCAATAATTTACACCTTAGGCTCTGCTTCTAACTTGGGCCCAAATTGTAAAATGGTCTTATCTATTGGCGATTTCGTTCCATTTCACATTCCAAGTAATATTCGGCATGCTAATTACATTGCCGGTTGCCAAATTGCATTATCTCTTATAGTTTCCGAGATATGGACTATCGATAATTTACACCTTAGGCTCTGCTTCTAACTTGGGCCCAAATTGTAAAATGGTCTTATCTATTGGCGATTTCGTTCCAATTCACATTCCAAGTAATATTCGGCATGCTAATTACATTGCCGGTTGCCAAATTGCATTATCTCTTATAGTTTCCGAGATATGGACTATCGATAATTTACACCTTAGGCTCTGCTTCTAACTTGGGCCCAAATTGTAAAATGGTCTTATCTATTGGCGATTTCGTTCTAATTCACATTCCAAGTAATATTCGGCATGCTAATTACATTGCCGGTTGCCAAATTGCATTATCTCTTATAGTTTCCGAGATATGGACTATCGATAATTTACACCTTAGGCTCTGCTTCTAACTTGGGCCCAAATTGTAAAATGGTCTTATCTATTGGCGATTTCGTTCCAATTCACATTCCAAGTAATATTCGGCATGCTAATTACATTGCCGGTTGCCAAATTGCATTATCTCTTATAGTTTCCGAGATATGGACTATCGATAATTTACACCTTAGGCTCAGCTTCTAACTTGGGCCCAAATTGTAAAATGGTCTTATCTATTGGCGATTTCGTTCCAGTTCACACTCCAAGTAATATTCGGCATGCTAATTACATTGCCGGTTGCGAAATTGCATTATCTCTTATAGTTTCCGAGATATGGACTATCGATAATTTACACCTTAGGCTCTGCTTCTAACTTGGGCCCAAATTGTAAAATGGTCTTATCTATTGGCGATTTCGTTCCAATTCACATTCCAAGTAATATTCGGCATGCTAATTACATTGCCGGTTGCCAAATTGCATTATCTCTTATAGTTTCCGAGATATGGACTCTCGATAATTTACACCTTAGGCTCTGCTTCTAACTTGGGCCCAAATTGTAAAATGGTCTTCTCTATTAGCGATTTCGTCCCAATTCACATTCCAAGTAATATTCGGCATGCTAATTACATTGCCGTTTGCGAAATTGCATTATCTCTTATAGTTTCAGAGATATGGACTATCGATAATTTACACCTTAGGCTCTGCTTCTAACTTGGGCCCAAATTGTAAAATGGTCTTATCTATTGGCGATTTCGTTCCAATTCACATTCCAAGTAATATTCGGCATGCTAATTACATTGCCGGTTGCCAAATTGCATTATCTCTTATAGTTTCCGAGATATGGACTATCGATAATTTACACCTTAGGCTCTGCTTCTAACTTGGGCCCAAATTGTAAAATGGTCTTATCTATTGGCGATTTCGTTCTAATTCACATTCCAAGTAATATTCGGCATGCTAATTACATTGCCGGTTGCCAAATTGCATTATCTCTTATAGTTTCCGAGATATGGACTATCGATAATTTACACCTTAGGCTCTGCTTCTAACTTGGGCCCAAATTGTAAAATGGTCTTATCTATTGGCGATTTCGTTCCAATTCACATTCCAAGTAATATTCGGCATGCTAATTACATTGCCGGTTGCCAAATTGCATTATCTCTTATAGTTTCCGAGATATGGACTATCGATAATTTACACCTTAGGCTCTGCTTCTAACTTGGGCCCAAATTGTAAAATGGTCTTATCTATTGGCGATTTCGTTCCAATTCACACTCCAAGTAATATTCGGCATGCTAATTACATTGCCGGTTGCGAAATTGCATTATCTCTTATAGTTTCCGAGATATGGACTATCGATAATTTACACCTTAGGCTCTGCTTCTAACTTGGGCCCAAATTGTAAAATGGTCTTATCTATTGGCGATTTCGTTCCAATTCACATTCCAAGTAATATTCGGCATGCTAATTACATTGCCGGTTGCCAAATTGCATTATCTCTTATAGTTTCCGAGATATGGACTATCGATAATTTACACCTTAGGCTCTGCTTCTAACTTGGGCCCAAATTGTAAAATGGTCTTATCTATTGGCGATTTCGTTCCAATTCACATTCCAAGTAATATTCGGCATGCTAATTACATTGCCGGTTGCCAAATTGAATTATCTCTTATAGTTTCCGAGATATGGACTATCGATAATTTACACCTTAGGCTCTGCTTCTAACTTGGGCCCAAATTGTAAAATGGTCTTACCTATTGGCGATTTCGTTCCAATTCACATTCCAAGTAATATTCGGCATGCTAATTACATTGCCGGTTGCCAAATTGCATTATCTCTTATAGTTTCCGAGATATGGACTATCGATAATTTACACCTTAGGCTCTGCTTCTAACTTGGGCCCAAATTGTAAAATGGTCTTATCTATTGGCGATTTCGTTCCAATTCACATTCCAAGTAATATTCGGCATGCTAATTACATTGCCGGTTGCCAAATTGCATTATCTCTTATAGTTTCCGAGATATGGACTATCGATAATTTACACCTTAGGCTCTGCTTCTAACTTGGGCCCAAATTGTAAAATGGTCTTATCTATTGGCGATTTCGTTCCAATTCACATTCCAAGTAATATTCGGCATGCTAATTACATTGCCGGTTGCCAAATTGCATTAACTCTTATAGTTTCCGAGATATGGACTATCGATAATTTACACCTTAGGCTCTGCTTCTAAGTTGGGCCCAAATTGTAAAATGGTCTTATCTATTGGCGATTTCGTTCCAATTCACATTCCAAGTAATATTCGGCATGCTAATTACATTGCCGGTTGCCAAATTGCATTATCTCTTATAGTTTCCGAGATATGGACTATCGATAATTTACACCATAGGCTCTGCTTATAACTTGGGCCCAAATTGTAAAATGGACTTATCTATTGGCGATTTCGTTCCAATTCACATTCCAAGTAATATTCGGCATGCTAATTACATTGCCGGTTGCCAAATTGCATTATCTCTTATAGTTTCCGAGATATGGACTATCGATAATTTACACCTTAGGCTCTGCTTCTAACTTGGGCCCAAATTGTAAAATGGTCTTATCTATTGGCAATTTCGTTCCAATTCACATTCCAAGTAATATTCGGCATGCTAATTACATTGCCGGTTGCCAAATTGCATTATCTCTTATAGTTTCCGAGATATGGACTATCGATAATTTACACCTTAGGCTCTGCTTCTAACTTGGGCCCAAATTGTAAAATGGTCTTATCTATTGGCGATTTCGTCCCAATTCACATTCCAAGTGATATTCGGCATGCTAATTACATTGCCGGTTGCGAAATTGCATTATCTCTTATAGTTTCCGAGATATGGACTATCGATAATTTACACCTTAGGCTCTGCTTCTAACTTGGGCCCAAATTGTAAAATGGTCTTTCCTATTGGCGATTTCGTTCCAATTCACATTCCAAGTAATATTCGGCATGCTAATTACTTTGCCGGTTGCCAAATTGCATTATCTCTTATAGTTTCCGAGATATGGACTATCGATAATTTACACCTTAGGCTCTGCTTCTAACTTGGGCCCAAATTGTAAAATGGTCTTATCTATTGGCGATTTCGTTCCAATTCACATTCCAAGTAATATTCGGCATGCTAATTACATTGCCGGTTGCCAAATTGCATTATCTCTTATAGTTTCCGAGATATGGACTATCGATAATTTACACCTTAGGCTCTGCTTCTAACTTGGGCCCAAATTGTAAAATGGTCTTATCTATTGGCGATTTCGTCCCAATTCACATTCCAAGTGATATTCGGCATGCTAATTATATTGCCGGTTGCGAAATTGCATTATCTCTTATAGTTTCCGAGATATGGACTATCAATAATTTACACCTTAGGCTCTGCTTCTAACTTGGGCCCAAATTGTAAAATGGTCTTATCTATTGGCGATTTCGTTCTAATTCACATTCCAAGTAATATTCGGCATGCTAATTACATTGCCGGTTGCCAAATTGCATTATCTCTTATAGTTTCCGAGATATGGACTATCGATAATTTACACCTTAGGCTCTGCTTCTAACTTGGGCCCAAATTGTAAAATGGTCTTATCTATTGGCGATTTCGTTCCAATTCACATTCCAAGTAATATTCGGCATGCTAATTACATTGCCGGTTGCCAAATTGCATTATCTCTTATAGTTTCCGAGATATGGACTATCGATAATTTACACCTTAGGCTCTGCTTCTAACTTGGGCCCAAATAGTAAAATGGTCTTATCTATTGGCGATTTCGTTCCAATTCACATTCCAAGTAATATTCGGCATGCTAATTACATTGCCGGTTGTCAAATTGCATTATCTCTTATAGTTTCCGAGATATGGACTATCGATAATTTACACCATAGGCTCTGCTTCTAACTTGGGCCCAAATTGTAAAATGGTCTTATCTATTGGCGATTTCGTTCCAATTCACATTCCAAGTAATATTCGGCATGCTAATTACATTGCCGGTTGCCAAATTGCATTATCTCTTATAGTTTCCGAGATATGGACTATCGATAATTTACACCTTAGGCTCTGCTTCTAACTTGGGCCCAAATTGTAAAATGGTCTTATCTATTGGCGATTTCGTTCCAATTCACATTCCAAGTAATATTCGGCATGCTAATTACATTGCCGGTTGCCAAATTGCATTATCTCTTATAGTTTCCGAGATATGGACTATCGATAATTTACACCTTAGTCTCTGCTTCTAACTTGGGCCCAAATTGTAAAATGGTCTTATCTATTGGCGATTTCGTTCCAATTCACATTCCAAGTAATATTCGGCATGCTAATTACATTGCCCGTTGCCAAATTGAATTATCTCTTATAGTTTCCGAGATATGGACTATCGATAATTTACACCTTAGGCTCTGCTTCTAACTTGGGCCCAAATTGTAAAATGGTCTTACCTATTGGCGATTTCATTCCAATTCACATTCCAAGTAATATTCGGCATGCTAATTACATTGCCGGTTGCCAAATTGCATTATCTCTTATAGTTTCCGAGATATGGACTATCGATAATTTACACCTTAGGCTCTGCTTCTAACTTGGGCCCAAATTGTAAAATGGTCTTATCTATTGGCGATTTCGTTCCAATTCACATTCCAAGTAATATTCGGCATGCTAATTACATTGCCGGTTGCCAAATTGCATTATCTCTTATAGTTTCCGAGATATGGACTATCGATAATTTACACCTTAGGCTCTGCTTCTAACTTGGGCCCAAATTGTAAAATGGTCTTATCTATTGGCGATTTCGTCCCAATTCACATTCCAAGTGATATTCGGCATGCTAATTACATTGCCGGTTGCGAAATTGCATTATCTCTTATAGTTTCCGAGATATGGACTATCAATAATTTACACCTTAGGCTCTGCTTCTAACTTGGGCCCAAATTGTAAAATGGTCTTATCTATTGGCGATTTCGTTCCAATTCACATTCCAAGTAATATTCGGCATGCTAATTACATTGCCGGTTGCCAAATTGCATTATCTCTTATAGTTTCCGAGATATGGACTATCGATAATTTACACCTTAGGCTCTGCTTCTAACTTGGGCCCAAATTGTAAAATGGTCTTATCTATTGGCGATTTCGTTCCAATTCACATTCCAAGTAATATTCGGCATGCTAATTACATTGCCGGTTGCCAAATTGCATTATCTCTTATAGTTTCCGAGATATGGACTATCGATAATTTACACCTTAGGCTCTGCTTCTAACTTGGGCCCAAATTGTAAAATGGTCTGATCTATTGGCGATTTCGTTCCAATTCACATTCCAAGTAATATTCGGCATGCTAATTACATTGCCGGTTGCCAAATTGCATTATCTCTTATAGTTTCCGAGATATGGACTATCGATAATTTACACCTTAGGCTCTGCTTCTAACTTGGGCCCAATTTGTAAAATGGTCTTATCTATTGGCGATTTCGTTCCAATTCACATTCCAAGTAATATTCGGCATGCTAATTACATTGCCGGTTGCCAAATTGAATTATCTCTTATAGTTTCCGAGATATGGACTATCGATAATTTACACCTTAGGCTCTGCTTCTAACTTGGGCCCAAATTGTAAAATGGTCTTACCTATTGGCGATTTCGTTCCAATTCACATTCCAAGTAATATTCGGCATGCTAATTACATTGCCGGTTGCCAAATTGCATTATCTCTTATAGTTTCCGAGATATGGACTATCGATAATTTACACCTTAGGCTCTGCTTCTAACTTGGGCCCAAATTGTAAAATGGTCTTATCTATTGGCGATTTCGTTCCAATTCACATTCCAAGTAATATTCGGCATGCTAATTACATTGCCGGTTGCCAAATTTCATTATCTCTTATAGTTTCCGAGATATGGACTATCGATAATTTACACCTTAGGCTCTGCTTCTAAATTGGGCCCAAATTGTAAAATGGTCTTATCTATTGGCGATTTCGTCCCAATTCACATTCCAAGTGATATTCGGCATGCTAATTACATTGCCGGTTGCGAAATTGCATTATCTCTTATAGTTTCCGAGATATGGACTATCAATAATTTACACCTTAGGCTCTGCTTCTAACTTGGGCCCAAATTGTAAAATGGTCTTATCTATTGGCGATTTCGTTCCATTTCACATTCCAAGTAATATTCGGCATGCTAATTACATTGCCGGTTGCCAAATTGCATTATCTCTTATAGTTTCCGAGATATGGACTATCGATAATTTACACCTTAGGCTCTGCTTCTAACTTGGGCCCAAATTGTAAAATGGTCTTATCTATTGGCGATTTCGTTCCAATTCACATTCCAAGTAATATTCGGCATGCTAATTACATTGCCGGTTGCCAAATTGCATTATCTCTTATAGTTTCCGAGATATGGACTATCGATAATTTACACCTTAGGCTCTGCTTCTAACTTGGGCCCAAATTGTAAAATGGTCTTATCTATTGGCGATTTCGTTCTAATTCACATTCCAAGTAATATTCGGCATGCTAATTACATTGCCGGTTGCCAAATTGCATTATCTCTTATAGTTTCCGAGATATGGACTATCGATAATTTACACCTTAGGCTCTGCTTCTAACTTGGGCCCAAATTGTAAAATGGTCTTATCTATTGGCGATTTCGTTCCAATTCACATTCCAAGTAATATTCGGCATGCTAATTACATTGCCGGTTGTCAAATTGCATTATCTCTTATAGTTTCCGAGATATGGACTATCGATAATTTACACCTTAGGCTCAGCTTCTAACTTGGGCCCAAATTGTAAAATGGTCTTATCTATTGGCGATTTCGTTCCAATTCACACTCCAAGTAATATTCGGCATGCTAATTACATTGCCGGTTGCGAAATTGCATTATCTCTTATAGTTTCCGAGATATGGACTATCGATAATTTACACCTTAGGCTCTGCTTCTAACTTGGGCCCAAATTGTAAAATGGTCTTATCTATTGGCGATTCCGTTCCAATTCACATTCCAAGTAATATTCGGCATGCTAATTACATTGCCGGTTGCCAAATTGCATTATCTCTTATAGTTTCCGAGATATGGACTATCGATAATTTACACCTTAGGCTCTGCTTCTAACTTGGGCCCAAATTGTAAAATGGTCTTCTCTATTGGCGATTTCGTCCCAATTCACATTCCAAGTAATATTCGGCATGCTAATTACATTGCCGTTTGCGAAATTGCATTATCTCTTATAGTTTCATAGATATGGACTATCGATAATTTACACCTTAGGCTCTGCTTCTAACTTGGGCCCAAATTGTAAAATGGTCTTATCTATTGGCGATTTCGTTCCAATTCACATTCCAAGTAATATTCGGCATGCTAATTACATTGCCGGTTGCCAAATTGCATTATCTCTTATAGTTTCCGAGATATGGACTATCGATAATTTACACCTTAGGCTCTGCTTCTAACTTGGGCCCAAATTGTAAAATGGTCTTATCTATTGGCGATTTCGTTCTAATTCACATTCCAAGTAATATTTGGCATGCTAATTACATTGCCGGTTGCCAAATTGCATTATCTCTTATAGTTTCCGAGATATGGACTATCGATAATTTACACCTTAGGCTCTGCTTCTAACTTGGGCCCAAATTGTAAAATGGTCTTATCTATTGGCGATTTCGTTCCAATTCAAATTCCAAGTAATATTCGGCATGCTAATTACATTGCCGGTTGCCAAATTGCATTATCTCTTATAGTTTCCGAGATATGGACTATCGATAATTTACACATTAGGCTCAGCTTCTAACTTGGGCCCAAATTGTAAAATGGTCTTATCTATTGGCGATTTCGTTCCAATTCACACTCCAAGTAATATTCGGCATGCTAATTACATTGCCGGTTGCGAAATTGCATTATCTCTTATAGTTTCCGAGATATGGACTATCGATAATTTACACCTTAGGCTCTGCTTCTAACTTGGGCCCAAATTGTAAAATGGTCTTATCTATTGGCGATTTCGTTCCAATTCACATTCCAAGTAATATTCGGCATGCTAATTACATTGCCGGTTGCCAAATTGCATTATCTCTTATAGTTTCCGAGATATGGACTATCGATAATTTACACCTTAGGCTCTGCTTCTAACTTGGGCCCAAATTGTAAAATGGTCTTATCTATTGGCGATTTCGTTCCAATTCACATTCCAAGTAATATTCGGCATGCTAATTACATTGCCGGTTGCCAAATTGCATTAACTCTTATAGTTTCCGAGATATGGACTATCGATAATTTACACCTTAGGCTCTGCTTCTAACTTGGGCCCAAATTGTAAAATGGTCTTATCTATTGGCGATTTCGTTCCAATTCACATTCCAAGTAATATTCGGCATGCTAATTACATTGCCGGTTGCCAAATTGCATTATCTCTTATAGTTTCCGAGATATGGACTATCGATAATTTACACCTTAGGCTCTGCTTCTAACATGGGCCCAAATTGTAAAATGGTCTTATCTATTGGCGATTTCGTTCCAATTCACATTCCAAGTAATATTCGGCATGCTAATTACATTGCCGGTTGCCAAATTGCATTATCTCTTATAGTTTCCGAGATATGGACTATCGATAATTTACACCTTAGGCTCTGCTTCTAACTTGGGCCCAAATTGTAAAATGGTCTTATCTATTGGCGATTTCGTTCCAATTCACATTCCAAGTAATATTCGGCATGCTAATTACATTGCCGGTTGCCAAATTGAATTATCTCTTATAGTTTCCGAGATATGGACTATCGATAATTTACACCTTAGGCTCTGCTTCTAACTTGGGCCCAAATTGTAAAATGGTCTTACCTATTGGCGATTTCGTTCCAATTCACATTCCAAGTAATATTCGGCATGCAAATTACATTGCCGGTTGCCAAATTGCATTATCTCTTATAGTTTCCGAGATATGGACTATCGATAATTTACACCTTAGGCTCTGCTTCTAACTTGAGCCCAAATTGTAAAATGGTCTTATCTATTGGCGATTTCGTTCCAATTCACATTCCAAGTAATATTCGGCATGCTAATTACATTGCCGGTTGCCAAATTGCATTATCTCTTATAGTTTCCGAGATATGGACTATCGATAATTTACACCTTAGGCTCTGCTTCTAACTTGGGCCCAAATTGTAAAATGGTCTTATCTATTGGCGATTTCGTTCCAATTCACATTCCAAGTAATATTCGGCATGCTAATTACATTGCCGGTTGCCAAATTGCATTAACTCTTATAGTTTCCGAGATATGGGCTATCGATAATTTACACCTTAGGCTCTGCTTCTAAGTTGGGCCCAAATTGTAAAATGGTCTTATCTATTGGCGATTTCGTTCCAATTCACATTCCAAGTAATATTCGGCATGCTAATTACATTGCCGGTTGCCAAATTGCATTATCTCTTATAGTTTCCGAGATATGGACTATCGATAATTTACACCATAGGCTCTGCTTATAACTTGGGCCCAAATTGTAAAATGGTCTTATCTATTGGCGATTTCGTCCCAATTCACATTCCAAGTGATATTCGGCATGCTAATTACATTGCCGGTTGCCAAATTGCATTATCTCTTATAGTTTCCGAGATATGGACTATCGATAATTTACACCTTAGGCTCTGCTTCTAACTTGGGTCCAAATTGTAAAATGGTCTTATCTATTGGCGATTTCGTTCCAATTCACATTCCAAGTAATATTCGGCATGCTAATTACATTGCCGGTTGCCAAATTGCATTATCTCTTATAGTTTCCGAGATATGGACTATCGATAATTTACACCTTAGGCTCTGCTTCTAACTTGGGCCCAAATTGTAAAATGGTCTTATCTATTGGCGATTTCGTTCCAATTCACATTCCAAGTAATATTCGGCATGCTAATTACATTGCCGGTTGCCAAATTGAATTATCTCTTATAGTTTCCGAGATATGGACTATCGATAATTTACACCTTAGGCTCTGCTTCTAACTTGGGCCCAAATTGTAAAATGGTCTTACCTATTGGCGATTTCGTTCCAATTCACATTCCAAGTAATATTCGGCATGCTAATTACATTGCCGGTTGCCAAATTGCATTATCTCTTATAGTTTCCGAGATATGGACTATCGATAATTTACACCTTAGGCTCTGCTTCTAACTTGGGCCCAAATTGTAAAATGGTCTTATCTATTGGCGATTTCGTTCCAATTCACATTCCAAGTAATATTCGGCATGCTAATTACATTGCCGGTTGCCAAATTGCATTATCTCTTATAGTTTCCGAGATATGGACTATCGATAATTTACACCTTAGGCTCTGCTTCTAACTTTTGCCCAAATTGTAAAATGGTCTTATCTATTGGCGATTTCGTTCCAATTCACATTCCAAGTAATATTCGGCATGCTAATTACATTGCCGGTTGCCAAATTGCATTAACTCTTATAGTTTCCGAGATATGGGCTATCGATAATTTACACCTTAGGCTCTGCTTCTAAGTTGGGCCCAAATTGTAAAATGGTCTTATCTATTGGCGATTTCGTTCCAATTCACATTCCAAGTAATATTCGGCATGCTAATTACATTGCCGGTTGCCAAATTGCATTATCTCTTATAGTTTCCGAGATATGGACTATCGATAATTTACACCATAGGCTCTGCTTATAACTTGGGCCCAAATTGTAAAATGGTCTTATCTATTGGCGATTTCGTCCCAATTCACATTCCAAGTGATATTCGGCATGCTAATTACATTGCCGGTTGCCAAATTGCATTATCTCTTATAGTTTCCGAGATATGGACTATCGATAATTTACACCTTAGGCTCTGCTTCTAACTTGGGCCCAAATTGTAAAATGGTCTTATCTATTGGCGATTTCGTTCCAATTCACATTCCAAGTAATATTCGGCATGCTAATTACATTGCCGGTTGCCAAATTGCATTATCTCTTATAGTTTCCGAGATATGGACTATCGATAATTTACACCTTAGGCTCTGCTTCTAACTTGGGCCCAAATTGTAAAATGGTCTTATCTATTGGCGATTTCGTTCCAATTCACATTCCAAGTAATATTCGGCATGCTAATTACATTGCCGGTTGCCAAATTGCATTATCTCTTATAGTTTCCGAGATATGGACTATCAATAATTTACACCTTAGGCTCTGCTTCTAACTTGGGCCCAAATTGTAAAATGGTCTTATCTATTGGCGATTTCGTTCCAATTCACATTCCAAGTAATATTCGGCATGCTAATTACATTGCCGGTTGCCAAATTGCATTATCTCTTATAGTTTCCGAGATATGGACTATCGATAATTTACACCTTAGGCTCTGCTTCTAACTTGGGCCCAAATCGTAAAATGGTCTTATCTATTGACGATTTCGTTCCAATTCACATTCCAAGTAATATTCGGCATGCTAATTACATTGCCGGTTGCCAAATTGCATTATCTCTTATAGTTTCCGAGATATGGACTATCGATAATTTACACCTTAGGCTCTGCTTCTAACTTGGGCCCAAATTGTAAAATGGTCTTATCTATTGGCGATTTCGTTCCAATTCACATTCCAAGTAATATTCGGCATGCTAATTACATTGCCGGTTGCCAAATTGCATTAACTCTTATAGTTTCCGAGATATGGACTATCGATAATTTACACCTTAGGCTCTGCTTCTAACTTGGGCCCAAATTGTAAAATGGTCTTATCTATTGGCGATTTCGTTCCAATTCACATTCCAAGTAATATTCGGCATGCTAATTACATTGCCGGTTGCCAAATTGCATTATCTCTTATAGTTTCCGAGATATGGACTATCGATAATTTACACCATAGGCTCTGCTTATAACTTGGGCCCAAATTGTAAAATGGTCTTATCTATTGGCGATTTCGTTGAAATTCACATTCCAAGTAATATTCGGCATGCTAATTACATTACCGGTTGCCAAATTGCATTATCTCTTATAGTTTCCGAGATATGGACTATCGATAATTTACACCTTAGGCTCTGCTTCTAACTTGGGCCCAAATTGTAAAATGGTCTTATCTATTGGCGATTTCGTTCCAATTCATATTCCAAGTAATATTCGGCATGCTAATTACATTGCCGGTTGCCAAATTGCATTATCTCTTATAGTTTCCGAGATATGGACTATCGATAATTTATACCTTAGGCTCTGCTTCTAACTTGGGCCCAAATTGTAAAATGGTCTTATCTATTGGCGATTTCGTCCCAATTCACATTCCAAGTGATATTCGGCATGCTAATTACATTGCCGGTTGCCAAATTGCATTATCTCTTATAGTTTCCGAGATATGGACTATCGATAATTTACACCTTAGGCTCTGCTTCTAACTTGGGCCCAAATTGTAAAATGGTCTTATCTATTGGCGATTTCGTCCCAATTCACATTCCAAGTGATATTCGGCATGCTAATTACATTGCCGGTTGCGAAATTGCATTATCTCTTATAGTTTCTGAGATATGGACTATCAATAATTTACACCTTAGGCTCTGCTTCTAACTTGGGCCCAAATTGTAAAATGGTCTTATCTATTGGCGATTTCGTTCCAATTCACATTCCAAGTAATATTCGGCATGCTAATTACATTGCCGGTTGCCAAATTGCATTATCTCTTATAGTTTCCGAGATATGGACTATCGATAATTTACACCTTAGGCTCTGCTTCTAACTTGGGCCCAAATTGTAAAATGGTCTTATCTATTGGCGATTTCGTTCCAATTCACATTCCAAGTAATATTCGGCATGCTAATTACATTGCCGGTTGCCAAATTGCATTATCTCTTATAGTTTCCGAGATATGGACTATCGATAATTTACACCTTAGGCTCTGCTTCTAACTTGGGCCCAAATTGTAAAATGGTCTTATCTATTGGCGATTTCGTTCCAATTCACATTCCAAGTAATATTCGGCATGCAAAATTACATTGCCGGTTGCCAAATTGCATTATCTCTTATAGTTTCCGAGATATGGACTATCAATAATTTACACCTTAGGCTCTGCTTCTAACTTGGGCCCAAATTGTAAAATGGTCTTATCTATTGGCGATTTCGTTCCAATTCACATTCCAAGTAATATTCGGCATGCTAATTACATTGCCGGTTGCCAAATTGCATTATCTCTTATAGTTTCCGAGATATGGACTATCGATAATTTACACCTTAGGCTCTGCTTCTAACTTGGGCCCAAATTGTAAAATGGCCTTATCTATTGGCGATTTCGTTCTAATTCACATTCCAAGTAATATTCGGCATGCTAATTACATTGCCGGTTGCCAAATTGCATTATCTCTTATAGTTTCCGAGATATGGACTATCGATAATTTACACCTTAGGCTCTGCTTCTAACTTGGGCCCAAATTGTAAAATGGTCTTATCTATTGGCGATTTCGTTCCAATTCACATTCCAAGTAATATTCGGCATGCTAATTACATTGCCGGTTGCCAAATTGCATTATCTCTTATAGTTTCCGAGATATGGACTATCGATAATTTACACCTTAGGCTCTGCTTCTAACTTGGGCCCAAATTGTAAAATGGTCTTATCTATTGGCGATTTCGTCCCAATTCACATTCCAAGTGATATTCGGCATGCTAATTACATTGCCGATTGCGAAATTGCATTATCTCTTATAGTTTCCGAGATATGGACTATCAATAATTTACACCTTAGGCTCTGCTTCTAACTTGGGCCCAAATTGTAAAATGGTCTTATCTATTGGCGATTTCGTTCCAATTCACATTCCAAGTAATATTCGGCATGCTAATTACATTGCCGGTTGCCAAATTGCATTATCTCTTATAGTTTCCGAGATATGGACTATCGATAATTTACACCTTAGGCTCTGCTTCTAACTTGGGCCCAAATTGTAATATGGTCTTATCTATTGGCGATTTCGTTCCAATTCACATTCCAAGTAATACTCGGCATGCTAATTACATTGCCGGTTGCCAAATTGCATTATCTCTTATAGTTTCCGAGATATGGACTATCGATAATTTACACCTTAGGCTCTGCTTCTAACTTGGGCCCAAATTGTAAAATGGTCTTATCTATTGGCGATTTCGTTCCAATTCACATTCCAAGTAATATTCGGCATGCTAATTACATTGCCGGTTGCCAAATTGCATTATCTCTTATAGTTTCCGAGATATGGACTATCGATAATTTACACCTTAGGCTCTGCTTCTAACTTGGGCCCAAATTGTAAAATGGTCTTATCTATTGGCGATTTCGTTCCAATTCACACTCCAAGTAATATTCGGCATGCTAATTACATTGCCGGTTGCGAAATTGCATTATCTCTTATAGTTTCCGAGATATGGACTATCAATAATTTACACCTTAGGCTCTGCTTCTAACTTGGGCCCAAATTGTAAAATGGTCTTATCTATTGGCGATTTCGTTCCAATTCACATTCCAAGTAAGATTCGGCATGCTAATTACATTGCCGGTTGCCAAATTGCATTATCTCTTATAGTTTCCGAGATATGGACTATCGATAATTTACACCTTAGCCTCTGCTTCTAACTTGGGCCCAAATTGTAAAATGGTCTTATCTATTGGCGTTTTCGTTCCAATTCACATTCCAAGTAATATTCGGCATGCTAATTACATTGCCGGTTGCCAAATTGAATTATCTCTTATAGTTTCCGAGATATGGACTATCGATAATTTACACCTTAGGCTCTGCTTCTAACTTGGGCCCAAATTGTAAAATGGTCTTCTCTATTGGCGATTTCGTTCCAATTCACATTCCAAGTAATATTCGGCATGCTAATTACATTGCCGGTTGCCAAATTGCATTATCTCTTATAGTTTCCGAGATATGGACTATCGATAATTTACACCTTAGGCTCTGCTTCTAACTTGGGCCCAAATTGTAAAATGGTCTTATCTATTGGCGATTTCGTTCCAATTCACATTCCAAGTAATATTCGGCATGCTAATTACATTGCCGGTTGCCAAATTGCATTATCTCTTATAGTTTCCGAGATATGGACTATCGGTAATTTACACTTTAGGCTCTGCTTCTAACTTGTGCCCAAATTGTAAAATGGTCTTATCTATTGGCGATTTCGTTCCAATTCACATTCCAAGTAATATCCGGCATGCTAATTACATTGCCGGTTGCCAAATTGAATTATCTCTTATAGTTTCCGAGATATGGACTATCGATAATTTACACCTTAGGCTCTGCTTCTAACTTGGGCCCAAATTGTAAAATGGTCTTACCTATTGGCGATTTCGTTCCAATTCACATTCCAAGTAATGTTCGGCATGCTAATTACATTGCCGGTTGCCAAATTGCATTATCTCTTATAGTTTCCGAGATATGGACTATCGATAATTTACACCTTAGGCTCTGCTTCTAACTTGGGCCCAAATTGTAAAATGGTCTTATCTATTGGCGATTTCGTTCCAATTCACATTCCAAGTAATATTCGGCATGCTAATTACATTGCCGGTTGCCAAATTGCATTATCTCTTATAGTTTCCGAGATATGGACTATCGATAATTTACATCTTAGGCTCTGCTTCTAACTTGGGCCCAAATTGTAAAATCGTCTTATCTATTGGCGATTTAGTTCCAATTCACATTCCAAGTAATATTCGGCATGCTAATTACATTGCCGGTTGCCAAATTGCATTATCTCTTATAGTTTCCGAGATATGGACTATCGATAATTTACACCTTAGGCTCTGCTTCTAACTTGGGCCCAAATTGTAAAATGGTCTTATCCATTGGCGATTTCGTTCCAATTCACATTCCAAGTAATATCCGGCATGCTAATTACATTGCCGGTTGCCAAATTGAATTATCTCTTATAGTTTCCGAGATATGGACTATCGATAATTTACATCTTAGGCTCTGCTTCTAACTTGGGCCCAAATTGTAAAATGGTCTTATCTATTGGCGATTTCGTTCCAATTCACATTCCAAGTAATATTCGGCATGCTAATTACATTGCCGGTTGCCAAATTGCATTATCTCTTATAGTTTCCGAGATATGGACTATCGATAATTTACACATTAGGCTCAGCTTCTAACTTGGGCCCAAATTGTAAAATGGTCTTATCTATTGGCGATTTCGTTCCAATTCACACTCCAAGTAATATTCGGCATGCTAATTACATTGCCGGTTGCGAAATTGCATTATCTCTTATAGTTTCCGAGATATGGACTATCGATAATTTACACCTTAGGCTCTGCTTCTAACTTGGGCCCAAATTGTAAAATGGTCTTATCTATTGGCGATTTCGTTCCAATTCACATTCCAAGTAATATTCGGCATGCTAATTACATTGCCGGTTGCCAAATTGCATTATCTCTTATAGTTTCCGAGATATGGACTATCGATAATTTACACCTTAGGCTCTGCTTCTAACTTGGGCCCAAATTGTAAAATGGTCTTATCTATTGGCGATTTCGTTCCAATTCACATTCCAAGTAATATTCGGCATGCTAATTACATTGCCGGTTGCCAAATTGCATTAACTCTTATAGTTTCCGAGATATGGACTATCGATAATTTACACCTTAGGCTCTGCTTCTAACTTGGGCCCAAATTGTAAAATGGTCTTATCTATTGGCGATTTCGTTCCAATTCACATTCCAAGTAATATTCGGCATGCTAATTACATTGCCGGTTGCCAAATTGCATTATCTCTTATAGCTTCCGAGATATGGACTATCGATAATTTACACCTTAGGCTCTGCTTCTAACTTGGGCCCAAATTGTAAAATGGTCTTATCTATTGGCGATTTCGTTCCAATTCACATTCCAAGTAATATTCGGCATGCTAATTACATTGCCGGTTGCCAAATTGCATTATCTCTTATAGTTTCCGAGATATGGACTATCGATAATTTACACCTTAGGCTCTGCTTCTAACTTGGGCCCAAATTGTAAAATGGTCTTATCTATTGGCGATTTCGTTCCAATTCACACTCCAAGTAATATTCGGCATGCTAATTACATTGCCGGTTGCCAAATTGAATTATCTCTTATAGTTTCCGAGATATGGACTATCGATAATTTACACCTTAGGCTCTGCTTCTAACTTGGGCCCAAATTGTAAAATGGTCTTACCTATTGGCGATTTCGTTCCAATTCACATTCCAAGTAATATTCGGCATGCTAATTACATTGCCGGTTGCCAAATTGCATTATCTCTTATAGTTTCCGAGATATGGACTATCGATAATTTACACCTTAGGCTCTGCTTCTAACTTGGGCCCAAATTGTAAAATGGTCTTATCTATTGGCGATTTCGTTCCAATTCACATTCCAAGTAATATTCGGCATGCTAATTACATTGCCGGTTGCCAAATTGCATTAACTCTTATAGTTTCCGAGATATGGACTATCGATAATTTACACCTTAGGCTCTGCTTCTAAGTTGGGCCCAAATTGTAAAATGGTCTTATCTATTGGCGATTTCGTTCCAATTCACATTCCAAGTAATATTCGGCATGCTAATTACATTGCCGGTTGCCAAATTGCATTATCTCTTATAGTTTCCGAGATATGGACTATCGATAATTTACACCATAGGCTCTGCTTATAACTTGGGCCCAAATTGTAAAATGGTCTTATCTATTGGCGATTTCGTCCCAATTCACATTCCAAGTGATATTCGGCATGCTAATTACATTGCCGGTTGCCAAATTGCATTATCTCTTATAGTTTCCGAGATATGGACTATCGATAATTTACACCTTAGGCTCTGCTTCTAACTTGGGCCCAAATTGTAAAATGGTCTTATCTATTGGCGATTTCGTTCCAATTCACATTCCAAGTAATATTCGGCATGCTAATTACATTGCCGGTTGCCAAATTGCATTATCCCTTATAGTTTCCGAGATATGGACTATCGATAATTTACACCTTAGGCTCTGCTTCTAACTTGGGCCCAAATTGTAAAATGGTCTTATCTATTGGCGATTTCGTTCCAATTCACATTCCAAGTAATATTCGGCATGCTAATTACATTGCCGGTTGCCAAATTGCATTATCTCTTATAGTTTCCGAGATATGGACTATCGATAATTTACACCTTAGGCTCTGCTTCTAACTTGGGCCCAAATTGTAAAATGGTCTTATCTATTGGCGATTTCGTTCCAATTCACATTCCAAGTAATATTCGGCATGCTAATTACATTGCCGGTTGCCAAATTGCATTATCTCTTATAGTTTCCGAGATATGGACTATCAATAATTTACACTTTAGGCTCTGCTTCTAACTTGGGCCCAAATTGTAAAATGGTCTTATCTATTGGCGATTTCGTTCCAATTCACATTCCAAGTAATATTCGGCATGCTAATTACATTGCCGGTTGCGAAATTGCATTATCTCTTATAGTTTCCGAGATATGGACTATCAATAATTTACACCTTAGGCTCTGCTTCTAACTTGGGCCCAAATTGTAAAATGGTCTTATCTATTGGCGATTTCGTTCCAATTCACATTCCAAGTAATATTCGGCATGCTAATTACATTGCCGGTTGCCAAATTGCATTATCTCTTATAGTTTCCGAGATATGGACTATCGATAATTTACACCTTAGGCTCTGCTTCTAACTTGGGCCCAAATCGTAAAATGGTCTTATCTATTGGCGATTTCGTTCCAATTCACATTCCAAGTAATATTCGGCATGCTAATTACATTGCCGGTTGCCAAATTGCATTATCTCTTATAGTTTCCGAGATATGGACTATCGATAATTTACACCTTAGGCTCTGCTTCTAACTTGGGCCCAAATTGTAAAATGGTCTTATCTATTGGCGATTTCGTTCCAATTCACACTCCAAGTAATATTCGGCATGCTAATTACATTGCCGGTTGCGAAATTGCATTATCTCTTATAGTTTCCGAGATATGGACTATCAATAATTTACACCTTAGGCTCTGCTTCTAACTTGGGCCCAAATTGTAAAATGGTCTTATCTATTGGCGATTTCGTTCCAATTCACATTCCAAGTAATATTCGGCATGCTAATTACATTGCCGGTTGCCAAATTGCATTATCTCTTATAGTTTCCGAGATATGGACTATCGATAATTTACACCTTAGGCTCTGCTTCTAACTTGGGGTAAAATGGTCTTATCTATTGGCGATTTCGTTCCAATTCACATTCCAAGTAATATTCGGCATGCAAAATTACATTGCCGGTTGCCAAATTGCATTATCTCTTATAGTTTCCGAGATATGGACTATCAATAATTTACACCTTAGGCTCTGCTTCTAACTTGGGCCCAAATTGTAAAATGGTCCTTATCTATTGGCGATTTCGTTCCAATTCACATTCCAAGTAATATTCGGCATGCTAATTACATTGCCGGTTGCCAAATTGCATTATCTCTTATAGTTTCCGAGATATGGACTATCGATAATTTACACCTTAGGCTCTGCTTCTAACTTGGGCCCAAATTGTAAAATGGCCTTATCTATTGGCGATTTCGTTCCAATTCACATTCCAAGTAATATTCGGCATGCTAATTACATTGCCGGTTGCCAAATTGCATTATCTCTTATAGTTTTCCGAGATATGGGACTATCGATAATTTACACCTTAGGCTCTGCTTCTAACTTGGGCCCAAATTGTAAAATGGTCTTATCTATTGGCGATTTCGTTCCAATTCACATTCCAAGTAATATTCGGCATGCTAATTACATTGCCGGTTGCCAAATTGCATTATCTCTTATAGTTTTCCGAGATATGGACTATCGATAATTTACACCTTAGGCTCTGCTTCTAACTTGGGCCCCAAATTGTAAAATGGTCTTATCTATTGGCGATTTCGTCCCAATTCACATTCCAAGTGATATTTCGGGGCATGCTAATTACATTGCCGATTGCGAAATTGCATTATCTCTTATAGTTTCCGAGATATGGACTATCAATAATTTACACCTTAGGCTCTGCTTCTAACTTGGGCCCAAATTGTAAAATGGTCTTATCTATTGGCGATTTCGTTCCAATTCACATTCCAAGTAATATTCGGCATGCTAATTACATTGCCGGTTGCCAAATTGCATTATCTCTTATAGTTTCCGAGATATGTACTATCGATAATTTACACCTTAGGCTCTGCTTCTAACTTGGGCCCAAATTGTAATATGGTCTTATCTATTGGCGATTTCGTTCCAATTCACATTCCAAGTAATATTCGGCATGCTAATTACATTGCCGGTTGCCAAATTGCATTATCTCTTATAGTTTCCGAGATATGGACTATCGATAATTTACACCTTAGGCTCTGCTTCTAACTTGGGCCCAAATTGTAAAATGGTCTTATCTATTGGCGATTTCGTTCCAATTCACACTCCATGTAATATTCGGCATGCTAATTACATTGCCGGTTGCGAAATTGCATTATCTCTTATAGTTTCCGAGATATGGACTATCAATAATTTACACCTTAGGCTCTGCTTCTAACTTGGGCCCAAATTGTAAAATGGTCTTATCTATTGGCGATTTCGTTCCAATTCACATTCCAAGTAAGATTCGGCATGCTAATTACATTGCCGGTTGCCAAATTGCATTATCTCTTATAGTTTCCGAGATATGGACTATCGATAATTTACACCTTAGCCTCTGCTTCTAACTTGGGCCCAAATTGTAAAATGGTCTTATCTATTGGCGTTTTCGTTCCAATTCACATTCCAAGTAATATTCGGCATGCTAATTACATTGCCGGTTGCCAAATTGAATTATCTCTTATAGTTTCCGAGATATGGACTATCGATAATTTACACCTTAGGCTCTGCTTCTAACTTGGGCCCAAATTGTAAAATGGCCTTCTCTATTGGCGATTTCGTTCCAATTCACATTCCAAGTAATATTCGGCATGCTAATTACATTGCCGGTTGCCAAATTGCATTATCTCTTATAGTTTCCGAGATATGGACTATCGATAATTTACACCTTAGGCTCTGCTTCTAACTTGGGCCCAAATTGTAAAATGGTCTTATCTATTGGCGATTTCGTTCCAATTCACATTCCAAGTAATATTCGGCATGCTAATTACATTGCCGGTTGCCAAATTGCATTATCTCTTATAGTTTCCGAGATATGGACTATCGGTAATTTACACCTTAGGCTCTGCTTCTAACTTGTGCCCAAATTGTAAAATGGTCTTATCTATTGGCGATTTCGTTCCAATTCACATTCCAAGTAATATCCGGCATGCTAATTACATTGCCGGTTGCCAAATTGAATTATCTCTTATAGTTTCCGAGATATGGACTATCGATAATTTACACCTTAGGCTCTGCTTCTAACTTGGGCCCAAATTGTAAAATGGTCTTACCTATTGGCGATTTCGTTCCAATTCACATTCCAAGTAATGTTCGGCATGCTAATTACATTGCCGGTTGCCAAATTGCATTATCTCTTATAGTTTCCGAGATATGGACTATCGATAATTTACACCTTAGGCTCTGCTTCTAACTTGGGCCCAAATTGTAAAATGGTCTTATCTATTGGCGATTTCGTTCCAATTCACATTCCAAGTAATATTCGGCATGCTAATTACATTGCCGGTTGCCAAATTGCATTATCTCTTATAGTTTCCGAGATATGGACTATCGATAATTTACATCTTAGGCTCTGCTTCTAACTTGGGCCCAAATTGTAAAATCGTCTTATCTATTGGCGATTTAGTTCCAATTCACATTCCAAGTAATATTCGGCATGCTAATTACATTGCCGGTTGCCAAATTGCATTATCTCTTATAGTTTCCGAGATATGGACTATCGATAATTTACACCTTAGGCTCTGCTTCTAACTTGGGCCCAAATTGTAAAATGGTCTTATCCATTGGCGATTTCGTTCCAATTCACATTCCAAGTAATATCCGGCATGCTAATTACATTGCCGGTTGCCAAATTGAATTATCTCTTATAGTTTCCGAGATATGGACTATCGATAATTTACATCTTAGGCTCTGCTTCTAACTTGGGCCCAAATTGTAAAATGGTCTTATCTATTGGCGATTTCGTTCCAATTCACACTCCAAGTAATATTCGGCATGCTAATTACATTGCCGGTTGCGAAATTGCATTATCTCTTATAGTTTCCGAGATATGGACTATCGATAATTTACACCTTAGGCTCTGCTTCTAACTTGGGCCCAAATTGTAAAATGGTCTTATCTATTGGCGATTTCGTTCCAATTCACATTCCAAGTAATATTCGGCATGCTAATTACATTGCCGGTTGCCAAAATGCATTATCTCTTATAGTTTCCGAGATATGGACTATCGATAATTTACACCTTAGGCTCTGCTTCTAACTTGGGCCCAAATTGTAAAATGGTCTTATCTATTGGCGATTTCGTTCCAATTCACATTCCAAGTAATATTCGGCATGCTAATTACATTGCCGGTTGCCAAATTGCATTATCTCTTATAGCTTCCGAGATATGGACTATCGATAATTTACACCTTAGGCTCTGCTTCTAACTTGGGCCCAAATTGTAAAATGGTCTTATCTATTGGCGATTTCGTTCCAATTCACATTCCAAGTAATATTCGGCATGCTAATTACATTGCCGGTTGCCAAATTGCATTATCTCTTATAGTTTCCGAGATATGGACTATCGATAATTTACACCTTAGGCTCTGCTTCTAACTTGGGCCCAAATTGTAAAATGGTCTTATCTATTGGCGATTTCGTTCCAATTCACATTCCAAGTAATATTCGGCATGCTAATTACATTGCCGGTTGCCAAATTGAATTATCTCTTATAGTTTCCGAGATATGGACTATCGATAATTTACACCTTAGGCTCTGCTTCTAACTTGGGCCCAAATTGTAAAATGGTCTTACCTATTGGCGATTTCGTTCCAATTCACATTCCAAGTAATATTCGGCATGCTAATTACATTGCCGGTTGCCAAATTGCATTATCTCTTATAGTTTCCGAGATATGGACTATCGATAATTTACACCTTAGGCTCTGCTTCTAACTTGGGCCCAAATTGTAAAATGGTCTTATCTATTGGCGATTTCGTTCCAATTCACATTCCAAGTAATATTCGGCATGCTAATTACATTGCCGGTTGCCAAATTGCATTATCTCTTATAGTTTCCGAGATATGGACTATCGATAATTTACACCATAGGCTCTGCTTATAACTTGGGCCCAAATTGTAAAATGGTCTTATCTATTGGCGATTTCGTCCCAATTCACATTCCAAGTGATATTCGGCATGCTAATTACATTGCCGGTTGCCAAATTGCATTATCTCTTATAGTTTCCGAGATATGGACTATCGATAATTTACACCTTAGGCTCTGCTTCTAACTTGGGCCCAAATTGTAAAATGGTCTTATCTATTGGCGATTTCGTTCCAATTCACATTCCAAGTAATATTCGGCATGCTAATTACATTGCCGGTTGCCAAATTGCATTTTCCCTTATAGTTTCCGAGATATGGACTATCGATAATTTACACCTTAGGCTCTGCTTCTAACTTGGGCCCAAATTGTAAAATGGTCTTATCTATTGGCGATTTCGTTCCAATTCACATTCCAAGTAATATTCGGCATGCTAATTACATTGCCGGTTGCCAAATTGCATTATCTCTTATAGTTTCCGAGATATGGACTATCGATAATTTACACATTAGGCTCTGCTTCTAACTTGGGCCCAAATTGTAAAATGGTCTTATCTATTGGCGATTTCGTTCCAATTCACATTCCAAGTAATATTCGGCATGCTAATTACATTGCCGGTTGCCAAATTGCATTATCTCTTATAGTTTCCGAGATATGGACTATCAATAATTTACACCTTAGGCTCTGCTTCTAACTTGGGCCCAAATTGTAAAATGGTCTTATCTATTGGCGATTTCGTTCCAATTCACATTCCAAGTAATATTCGGCATGCTAATTACATTGCCGGTTGCGAAATTGCATTATCTCTTATAGTTTCCGAGATATGGACTATCAATAATTTACACCTTAGGCTCTGCTTCTAACTTGGGCCCAAATTGTAAAATGGTCTTATCTATTGGCGATTTCGTTCCAATTCACATTCCAAGTAATATTCGGCATGCTAATTACATTGCCGGTTGCCAAATTGCATTATCTCTTATAGTTTCCGAGATATGGACTATCGATAATTTACACCTTAGGCTCTGCTTCTAACTTGGGCCCAAATCGTAAAATGGTCTTATCTATTGGCGATTTCGTTCCAATTCACATTCCAAGTAATATTCGGCATGCTAATTACATTGCCGGTTGCCAAATTGCATTATCTCTTATAGTTTCCGAGATATGGACTATCGATAATTTACACCTTAGGCTCTGCTTCTAACTTGGGCCCAAATTGTAAAATGGTCTTATCTATTGGCGATTTCGTTCCAATTCACATTCCAAGTAATATTCGGCATGCTAATTACATTGCCGGTTGCCAAATTGCATTATCTCTTATAGTTTCCGAGATATGGACTATCGATAATTTATACCTTAGGCTCTGCTTCTAACTTGGGCCCAAATTGTAAAATGGTCTTATCTATTGGCGATTTCGTTCCAATTCACATTCCAAGTAATATTCGGCATGCTAATTACATTGCCGGTTGCCAAATTGAATTATCTCTTATAGTTTCCGAGATATGGACTATCGATAATTTACACCTTAGGCTCTGCTTCTAACTTGGGCCCAAATTGTAAAATGGTCTTACCTATTGGCGATTTCGTTCCAATTCACATTCCAAGTAATGTTCGGCATGCTAATTACATTGCCGGTTGCCAAATTGCATTATCTCTTATAGTTTCCGAGATATGGACTATCGATAATTTACACCTTAGGCTCTGCTTCTAACTTGGGCCCAAATTGTAAAATGGTCTTATCTATTGGCGATTTCGTTCCAATTCACATTCCAAGTAATATTCGGCATGCTAATTACATTGCCGGTTGCCAAATTGCATTATCTCTTATAGTTTCCGAGATATGGACTATCGATAATTTACATCTTAGGCTCTGCTTCTAACTTGGGCCCAAATTGTAAAATCGTCTTATCTATTGGCGATTTAGTTCCAATTCACATTCCAAGTAATATTCGGCATGCTAATTACATTGCCGGTTGCCAAATTGCATTATCTCTTATAGTTTCCGAGATATGGACTATCGATAATTTACACCTTAGGCTCTGCTTCTAACTTGGGCCCAAATTGTAAAATGGTCTTATCCATTGGCGATTTCGTTCCAATTCACATTCCAAGTAATATCCGGCATGCTAATTACATTGCCGGTTGCCAAATTGAATTATCTCTTATAGTTTCCGAGATATGGACTATCGATAATTTACACCTTAGGCTCTGCTTCTAACTTGGGCCCAAATTGTAAAATGGTCTTATCTATTGGCGATTTCGTTCCAATTCACATTCCAAGTAATATTCGGCATGCTAATTACATTGCCGGTTGCCAAATTGCATTATCTCTTATAGTTTCCGAGATATGGACTATCGATAATTTACATCTTAGGCTCTGCTTCTAACTTGGGCCCAAATTGTAAAATCGTCTTATCTATTGGCGATTTAGTTCCAATTCACATTCCAAGTAATATTCGGCATGCTAATTACATTGCCGGTTGCCAAATTGCATTATCTCTTATAGTTTCCGAGATATGGACTATCGATAATTTACACCTTAGGCTCTGCTTCTAACTTGGGCCCAAATTGTAAAATGGTCTTATCCATTGGCGATTTCGTTCCAATTCACATTCCAAGTAATATCCGGCATGCTAATTACATTGCCGGTTGCCAAATTGAATTATCTCTTATAGTTTCCGAGATATGGACTATCGATAATTTACATCTTAGGCTCTGCTTCTAACTTGGGCCCAAATTGTAAAATGGTCTTATCTATTGGCGATTTCGTTCCAATTCACACTCCAAGTAATATTCGGCATGCTAATTACATTGCCGGTTGCGAAATTGCATTATCTCTTATAGTTTCCGAGATATGGACTATCGATAATTTACACCTTAGGCTCTGCTTCTAACTTGGGCCCAAATTGTAAAATGGTCTTATCTATTGGCGATTTCGTTCCAATTCACATTCCAAGTAATATTCGGCATGCTAATTACATTGCCGGTTGCCAAAATGCATTATCTCTTATAGTTTCCGAGATATGGACTATCGATAATTTACACCTTAGGCTCTGCTTCTAACTTGGGCCCAAATTGTAAAATGGTCTTATCTATTGGCGATTTCGTTCCAATTCACATTCCAAGTAATATTCGGCATGCTAATTACATTGCCGGTTGCCAAATTGCATTAACTCTTATAGTTTCCGAGATATGGACTATCGATAATTTACACCTTAGGCTCTGCTTCTAACTTGGGCCCAAATTGTAAAATGGTCTTATCTATTGGCGATTTCGTTCCAATTCACATTCCAAGTAATATTCGGCATGCTAATTACATTGCCGGTTGCCAAATTGCATTATCTCTTATAGCTTCCGAGATATGGACTATCGATAATTTACACCTTAGGCTCTGCTTCTAACTTGGGCCCAAATTGTAAAATGGTCTTATCTATTGGCGATTTCGTTCCAATTCACATTCCAAGTAATATTCGGCATGCTAATTACATTGCCGGTTGCCAAATTGCATTATCTCTTATAGTTTCCGAGATATGGACTATCGATAATTTACACCTTAGGCTCTGCTTCTAACTTGGGCCCAAATTGTAAAATGGTCTTATCTATTGGCGATTTCGTTCCAATTCACATTCCAAGTAATATTCGGCATGCTAATTACATTGCCGGTTGCCAAATTGAATTATCTCTTATAGTTTCCGAGATATGGACTATCGATAATTTACACCTTAGGCTCTGCTTCTAACTTGGGCCCAAATTGTAAAATGGTCTTACCTATTGGCGATTTCGTTCCAATTCACATTCCAAGTAATATTCGGCATGCTAATTACATTGCCGGTTGCCAAATTGCATTATCTCTTATAGTTTCCGAGATATGGACTATCGATAATTTACACCTTAGGCTCTGCTTCTAACTTGGGCCCAAATTGTAAAATGGTCTTATCCATTGGCGATTTCGTTCCAATTCACATTCCAAGTAATATCCGGCATGCTAATTACATTGCCGGTTGCCAAATTGAATTATCTCTTATAGTTTCCGAGATATGGACTATCGATAATTTACATCTTAGGCTCTGCTTCTAACTTGGGCCCAAATTGTAAAATGGTCTTATCTATTGGCGATTTCGTTCCAATTCACACTCCAAGTAATATTCGGCATGCTAATTACATTGCCGGTTGCGAAATTGCATTATCTCTTATAGTTTCCGAGATATGGACTATCGATAATTTACACCTTAGGCTCTGCTTCTAACTTGGGCCCAAATTGTAAAATGGTCTTATCTATTGGCGATTTCGTTCCAATTCACATTCCAAGTAATATTCGGCATGCTAATTACATTGCCGGTTGCCAAAATGCATTATCTCTTATAGTTTCCGAGATATGGACTATCGATAATTTACACCTTAGGCTCTGCTTCTAACTTGGGCCCAAATTGTAAAATGGTCTTATCTATTGGCGATTTCGTTCCAATTCACATTCCAAGTAATATTCGGCATGCTAATTACATTGCCGGTTGCCAAATTGCATTAACTCTTATAGTTTCCGAGATATGGACTATCGATAATTTACACCTTAGGCTCTGCTTCTAACTTGGGCCCAAATTGTAAAATGGTCTTATCTATTGGCGATTTCGTTCCAATTCACATTCCAAGTAATATTCGGCATGCTAATTACATTGCCGGTTGCCAAATTGCATTATCTCTTATAGCTTCCGAGATATGGACTATCGATAATTTACACCTTAGGCTCTGCTTCTAACTTGGGCCCAAATTGTAAAATGGTCTTATCTATTGGCGATTTCGTTCCAATTCACATTCCAAGTAATATTCGGCATGCTAATTACATTGCCGGTTGCCAAATTGCATTATCTCTTATAGTTTCCGAGATATGGACTATCGATAATTTACACCTTAGGCTCTGCTTCTAACTTGGGCCCAAATTGTAAAATGGTCTTATCTATTGGCGATTTCGTTCCAATTCACATTCCAAGTAATATTCGGCATGCTAATTACATTGCCGGTTGCCAAATTGAATTATCTCTTATAGTTTCCGAGATATGGACTATCGATAATTTACACCTTAGGCTCTGCTTCTAACTTGGGCCCAAATTGTAAAATGGTCTTACCTATTGGCGATTTCGTTCCAATTCACATTCCAAGTAATATTCGGCATGCTAATTACATTGCCGGTTGCCAAATTGCATTATCTCTTATAGTTTCCGAGATATGGACTATCGATAATTTACACCTTAGGCTCTGCTTCTAACTTGGGCCCAAATTGTAAAATGGTCTTATCTATTGGCGATTTCGTTCCAATTCACATTCCAAGTAATATTCGGCATGCTAATTACATTGCCGGTTGCCAAATTGCATTATCTCTTATAGTTTCCGAGATATGGACTATCGATAATTTACACCATAGGCTCTGCTTATAACTTGGGCCCAAATTGTAAAATGGTCTTATCTATTGGCGATTTCGTCCCAATTCACATTCCAAGTGATATTCGGCATGCTAATTACATTGCCGGTTGCCAAATTGCATTATCTCTTATAGTTTCCGAGATATGGACTATCGATAATTTACACCTTAGGCTCTGCTTCTAACTTGGGCCCAAATTGTAAAATGGTCTTATCTATTGGCGATTTCGTTCCAATTCACATTCCAAGTAATATTCGGCATGCTAATTACATTGCCGGTTGCCAAATTGCATTATCCCTTATAGTTTCCGAGATATGGACTATCGATAATTTACACCTTAGGCTCTGCTTCTAACTTGGGCCCAAATTGTAAAATGGTCTTATCTATTGGCGATTTCGTTCCAATTCACATTCCAAGTAATATTCGGCATGCTAATTACATTGCCGGTTGCCAAATTGCATTATCTCTTATAGTTTCCGAGATATGGACTATCGATAATTTACACCTTAGGCTCTGCTTCTAACTTGGGCCCAAATTGTAAAATGGTCTTATCTATTGGCGATTTCGTTCCAATTCACATTCCAAGTAATATTCGGCATGCTAATTACATTGCCGGTTGCCAAATTGCATTATCTCTTATAGTTTCCGAGATATGGACTATCAATAATTTACACCTTAGGCTCTGCTTCTAACTTGGGCCCAAATTGTAAAATGGTCTTATCTATTGGCGATTTCGTTCCAATTCACATTCCAAGTAATATTCGGCATGCTAATTACATTGCCGGTTGCGAAATTGCATTATCTCTTATAGTTTCCGAGATATGGACTATCAATAATTTACACCTTAGGCTCTGCTTCTAACTTGGGCCCAAATTGTAAAATGGTCTTATCTATTGGCGATTTCGTTCCAATTCACACTCCAAGTAATATTCGGCATGCTAATTACATTGCCGGTTGCGAAATTGCATTATCTCTTATAGTTTCCGAGATATGGACTATCGATAATTTACACCTTAGGCTCTGCTTCTAACTTGGGCCCAAATTGTAAAATGGTCTTATCTATTGGCGATTTCGTTCCAATTCACATTCCAAGTAATATTCGGCATGCTAATTACATTGCCGGTTGCCAAATTGCATTATCTCTTATAGTTTCCGAGATATGGACTATCGATAATTTACACCTTAGGCTCTGCTTCTAACTTGGGCCCAAATTGTAAAATGGTCTTATCTATTGGCGATTTCGTTCCAATTCACATTCCAAGTAATATTCGGCATGCTAATTACATTGCCGGTTGCCAAATTGCATTAACTCTTATAGTTTCCGAGATATGGACTATCGATAATTTACACCTTAGGCTCTGCTTCTAACTTGGGCCCAAATTGTAAAATGGTCTTATCTATTGGCGATTTCGTTCCAATTCACATTCCAAGTAATATTCGGCATGCTAATTACATTGCCGGTTGCCAAATTGCATTATCTCTTATAGCTTCCGAGATATGGACTATCGATAATTTACACCTTAGGCTCTGCTTCTAACTTGGGCCCAAATTGTAAAATGGTCTTATCTATTGGCGATTTCGTTCCAATTCACATTCCAAGTAATATTCGGCATGCTAATTACATTGCCGGTTGCCAAATTGCATTATCTCTTATAGTTTCCGAGATATGGACTATCGATAATTTACACCTTAGGCTCTGCTTCTAACTTGGGCCCAAATTGTAAAATGGTCTTATCTATTGGCGATTTCGTTCCAATTCACATTCCAAGTAATATTCGGCATGCTAATTACATTGCCGGTTGCCAAATTGAATTATCTCTTATAGTTTCCGAGATATGGACTATCGATAATTTACACCTTAGGCTCTGCTTCTAACTTGGGCCCAAATTGTAAAATGGTCTTACCTATTGGCGATTTCGTTCCAATTCACATTCCAAGTAATATTCGGCATGCTAATTACATTGCCGGTTGCCAAATTGCATTATCTCTTATAGTTTCCGAGATATGGACTATCGATAATTTACACCTTAGGCTCTGCTTCTAACTTGGGCCCAAATTGTAAAATGGTCTTATCTATTGGCGATTTCGTTCCAATTCACATTCCAAGTAATATTCGGCATGCTAATTACATTGCCGGTTGCCAAATTGCATTATCTCTTATAGTTTCCGAGATATGGACTATCGATAATTTACACCTTAGGCTCTGCTTCTAACTTGGGCCCAAATTGTAAAATGGTCTTATCTATTGGCGATTTCGTTCCAATTCACATTCCAAGTAATATTCGGCATGCTAATTACATTGCCGGTTGCCAAATTGCATTAACTCTTATAGTTTCCGAGATATGGACTATCGATAATTTACACCTTAGGCTCTGCTTCTAAGTTGGGCCCAAATTGTAAAATGGTCTTATCTATTGGCGATTTCGTTCCAATTCACAATCCAAGTAATATTCGGCATGCTAATTACATTGCCGGTTGCCAAATTGCATTATCTCTTATAGTTTCCGAGATATGGACTATCGATAATTTACACCATAGGCTCTGCTTATAACTTGGGCCCAAATTGTAAAATGGTCTTATCTATTGGCGATTTCGTCCCAATTCACATTCCAAGTGATATTCGGCATGCTAATTACATTGCCGGTTGCCAAATTGCATTATCTCTTATAGTTTCCGAGATATGGACTATCGATAATTTACACCTTAGGCTCTGCTTCTAACTTGGGCCCAAATTGTAAAATGGTCTTATCTATTGGCGATTTTGTTCCAATTCACATTCCAAGTAATATTCGGCATGCTAATTACATTGCCGGTTGCCAAATTGCATTATCCCTTATAGTTTCCGAGATATGGACTATCGATAATTTACACCTTAGGCTCTGCTTCTAACTTGGGCCCAAATTGTAAAATGGTCTTATCTATTGGCGATTTCGTTCCAATTCACATTCCAAGTAATATTCGGCATGCTAATTACATTGCCGGTTGCCAAATTGCATTATCTCTTATAGTTTCCGAGATATGGACTATCGATAATTTACACCTTAGGCTCTGCTTCTAACTTGGGCCCAAATTGTAAAATGGTCTTATCTATTGGCGATTTCGTTCCAATTCACATTCCAAGTAATATTCGGCATGCTAATTACATTGCCGGTTGCCAAATTGCATTATCTCTTATAGTTTCCGAGATATGGACTATCAATAATTTACACTTTAGGCTCTGCTTCTAACTTGGGCCCAAATTGTAAAATGGTCTTATCTATTGGCGATTTCGTTCCAATTCACATTCCAAGTAATATTCGGCATGCTAATTACATTGCCGGTTGCGAAATTGCATTATCTCTTATAGTTTCCGAGATATGGACTATCAATAATTTACACCTTAGGCTCTGCTTCTAACTTGGGCCCAAATTGTAAAATGGTCTTATCTATTGGCGATTTCGTTCCAATTCACATTCCAAGTAATATTCGGCATGCTAATTACATTGCCGGTTGCCAAATTGCATTATCTCTTATAGTTTCCGAGATATGGACTATCGATAATTTACACCTTAGGCTCTGCTTCTAACTTGGGCCCAAATCGTAAAATGGTCTTATCTATTGGCGATTTCGTTCCAATTCACATTCCAAGTAATATTCGGCATGCTAATTACATTGCCGGTTGCCAAATTGCATTATCTCTTATAGTTTCCGAGATATGGACTATCGATAATTTACACCTTAGGCTCTGCTTCTAACTTGGGCCCAAATTGTAAAATGGTCTTATCCATTGGCGATTTCGTTCCAATTCACATTCCAAGTAATATCCGGCATGCTAATTACATTGCCGGTTGCCAAATTGAATTATCTCTTATAGTTTCCGAGATATGGACTATCGATAATTTACATCTTAGGCTCTGCTTCTAACTTGGGCCCAAATTGTAAAATGGTCTTATCTATTGGCGATTTCGTTCCAATTCACATTCCAAGTAATATTCGGCATGCTAATTACATTGCCGGTTGCCAAATTGCATTATCTCTTATAGTTTCCGAGATATGGACTATCGATAATTTACACATTAGGCTCAGCTTCTAACTTGGGCCCAAATTGTAAAATGGTCTTATCTATTGGCGATTTCGTTCCAATTCACACTCCAAGTAATATTCGGCATGCTAATTACATTGCCGGTTGCGAAATTGCATTATCTCTTATAGTTTCCGAGATATGGACTATCGATAATTTACACCTTAGGCTCTGCTTCTAACTTGGGCCCAAATTGTAAAATGGTCTTATCTATTGGCGATTTCGTTCCAATTCACATTCCAAGTAATATTCGGCATGCTAATTACATTGCCGGTTGCCAAATTGCATTATCTCTTATAGTTTCCGAGATATGGACTATCGATAATTTACACCTTAGGCTCTGCTTCTAACTTGGGCCCAAATTGTAAAATGGTCTTATCTATTGGCGATTTCGTTCCAATTCACATTCCAAGTAATATTCGGCATGCTAATTACATTGCCGGTTGCCAAATTGCATTAACTCTTATAGTTTCCGAGATATGGACTATCGATAATTTACACCTTAGGCTCTGCTTCTAACTTGGGCCCAAATTGTAAAATGGTCTTATCTATTGGCGATTTCGTTCCAATTCACATTCCAAGTAATATTCGGCATGCTAATTACATTGCCGGTTGCCAAATTGCATTATCTCTTATAGCTTCCGAGATATGGACTATCGATAATTTACACCTTAGGCTCTGCTTCTAACTTGGGCCCAAATTGTAAAATGGTCTTATCTATTGGCGATTTCGTTCCAATTCACATTCCAAGTAATATTCGGCATGCTAATTACATTGCCGGTTGCCAAATTGCATTATCTCTTATAGTTTCCGAGATATGGACTATCGATAATTTACACCTTAGGCTCTGCTTCTAACTTGGGCCCAAATTGTAAAATGGTCTTATCTATTGGCGATTTCGTTCCAATTCACATTCCAAGTAATATTCGGCATGCTAATTACATTGCCGGTTGCCAAATTGAATTATCTCTTATAGTTTCCGAGATATGGACTATCGATAATTTACACCTTAGGCTCTGCTTCTAACTTGGGCCCAAATTGTAAAATGGTCTTACCTATTGGCGATTTCGTTCCAATTCACATTCCAAGTAATATTCGGCATGCTAATTACATTGCCGGTTGCCAAATTGCATTATCTCTTATAGTTTCCGAGATATGGACTATCGATAATTTACACCTTAGGCTCTGCTTCTAACTTGGGCCCAAATTGTAAAATGGTCTTATCTATTGGCGATTTCGTTCCAATTCACATTCCAAGTAATATTCGGCATGCTAATTACATTGCCGGTTGCCAAATTGCATTATCTCTTATAGTTTCCGAGATATGGACTATCGATAATTTACACCTTAGGCTCTGCTTCTAACTTGGGCCCAAATTGTAAAATGGTCTTATCTATTGGCGATTTCGTTCCAATTCACATTCCAAGTAATATTCGGCATGCTAATTACATTGCCGGTTGCCAAATTGCATTAACTCTTATAGTTTCCGAGATATGGACTATCGATAATTTACACCTTAGGCTCTGCTTCTAAGTTGGGCCCAAATTGTAAAATGGTCTTATCTATTGGCGATTTCGTTCCAATTCACATTCCAAGTAATATTCGGCATGCTAATTACATTGCCGGTTGCCAAATTGCATTATCTCTTATAGTTTCCGAGATATGGACTATCGATAATTTACACCATAGGCTCTGCTTATAACTTGGGCCCAAATTGTAAAATGGTCTTATCTATTGGCGATTTCGTCCCAATTCACATTCCAAGTGATATTCGGCATGCTAATTACATTGCCGGTTGCCAAATTGCATTATCTCTTATAGTTTCCGAGATATGGACTATCGATAATTTACACCTTAGGCTCTGCTTCTAACTTGGGCCCAAATTGTAAAATGGTCTTATCTATTGGCGATTTCGTTCCAATTCACATTCCAAGTAATATTCGGCATGCTAATTACATTGCCGGTTGCCAAATTGCATTATCCCTTATAGTTTCCGAGATATGGACTATCGATAATTTACACCTTAGGCTCTGCTTCTAACTTGGGCCCAAATTGTAAAATGGTCTTATCTATTGGCGATTTCGTTCCAATTCACATTCCAAGTAATATTCGGCATGCTAATTACATTGCCGGTTGCCAAATTGCATTATCTCTTATAGTTTCCGAGATATGGACTATCGATAATTTACACCTTAGGCTCTGCTTCTAACTTGGGCCCAAATTGTAAAATGGTCTTATCTATTGGCGATTTCGTTCCAATTCACATTCCAAGTAATATTCGGCATGCTAATTACATTGCCGGTTGCCAAATTGCATTATCTCTTATAGTTTCCGAGATATGGACTATCAATAATTTACACTTTAGGCTCTGCTTCTAACTTGGGCCCAAATTGTAAAATGGTCTTATCTATTGGCGATTTCGTTCCAATTCACATTCCAAGTAATATTCGGCATGCTAATTACATTGCCGGTTGCGAAATTGCATTATCTCTTATAGTTTCCGAGATATGGACTATCAATAATTTACACCTTAGGCTCTGCTTCTAACTTGGGCCCAAATTGTAAAATGGTCTTATCTATTGGCGATTTCGTTCCAATTCACATTCCAAGTAATATTCGGCATGCTAATTACATTGCCGGTTGCCAAATTGCATTATCTCTTATAGTTTCCGAGATATGGACTATCGATAATTTACACCTTAGGCTCTGCTTCTAACTTGGGCCCAAATCGTAAAATGGTCTTATCTATTGGCGATTTCGTTCCAATTCACATTCCAAGTAATATTCGGCATGCTAATTACATTGCCGGTTGCCAAATTGCATTATCTCTTATAGTTTCCGAGATATGGACTATCGATAATTTACACCTTAGGCTCTGCTTCTAACTTGGGCCCAAATTGTAAAATGGTCTTATCTATTGGCGATTTCGTTCCAATTCACACTCCAAGTAATATTCGGCATGCTAATTACATTGCCGGTTGCGAAATTGCATTATCTCTTATAGTTTCCGAGATATGGACTATCAATAATTTACACCTTAGGCTCTGCTTCTAACTTGGGCCCAAATTGTAAAATGGTCTTATCTATTGGCGATTTCGTTCCAATTCACATTCCAAGTAATATTCGGCATGCTAATTACATTGCCGGTTGCCAAATTGCATTATCTCTTATAGTTTCCGAGATATGGACTATCGATAATTTACACCTTAGGCTCTGCTTCTAACTTGGGCCCAAATTGTAAAATGGTCTTATCTATTGGCGATTTCGTTCCAATTCACATTCCAAGTAATATTCGGCATGCAAAATTACATTGCCGGTTGCCAAATTGCATTATCTCTTATAGTTTCCGAGATATGGACTATCAATAATTTACACCTTAGGCTCTGCTTCTAACTTGGGCCCAAATTGTAAAATGGTCTTATCTATTGGCGATTTCGTTCCAATTCACATTCCAAGTAATATTCGGCATGCTAATTACATTGCCGGTTGCCAAATTGCATTATCTCTTATAGTTTCCGAGATATGGACTATCGATAATTTACACCTTAGGCTCTGCTTCTAACTTGGGCCCAAATTGTAAAATGGCCTTATCTATTGGCGATTTCGTTCCAATTCACATTCCAAGTAATATTCGGCATGCTAATTACATTGCCGGTTGCCAAATTGCATTATCTCTTATAGTTTCCGAGATATGGACTATCGATAATTTACACCTTAGGCTCTGCTTCTAACTTGGGCCCAAATTGTAAAATGGTCTTATCTATTGGCGATTTCGTTCCAATTCACATTCCAAGTAATATTCGGCATGCTAATTACATTGCCGGTTGCCAAATTGCATTATCTCTTATAGTTTCCGAGATATGGACTATCGATAATTTACACCTTAGGCTCTGCTTCTAACTTGGGCCCAAATTGTAAAATGGTCTTATCTATTGGCGATTTCGTCCCAATTCACATTCCAAGTGATATTCGGCATGCTAATTACATTGCCGATTGCGAAATTGCATTATCTCTTATAGTTTCCGAGATATGGACTATCAATAATTTACACCTTAGGCTCTGCTTCTAACTTGGGCCCAAATTGTAAAATGGTCTTATCTATTGGCGATTTCGTTCCAATTCACATTCCAAGTAATATTCGGCATGCTAATTACATTGCCGGTTGCCAAATTGCATTATCTCTTATAGTTTCCGAGATATGTACTATCGATAATTTACACCTTAGGCTCTGCTTCTAACTTGGGCCCAAATTGTAATATGGTCTTATCTATTGGCGATTTCGTTCCAATTCACATTCCAAGTATTATTCGGCATGCTAATTACATTGCCGGTTGCCAAATTGCATTATCTCTTATAGTTTCCGAGATATGGACTATCGATAATTTACACCTTAGGCTCTGCTTCTAACTTGGGCCCAAATTGTAAAATGGTCTTATCTATTGGCGATTTCGTTCCAATTCACACTCCAAGTAATATTCGGCATGCTAATTACATTGCCGGTTGCGAAATTGCATTATCTCTTATAGTTTCCGAGATATGGACTATCAATAATTTACACCTTAGGCTCTGCTTCTAACTTGGGCCCAAATTGTAAAATGGTCTTATCTATTGGCGATTTCGTTCCAATTCACATTCCAAGTAAGATTCGGCATGCTAATTACATTGCCGGTTGCCAAATTGCATTATCTCTTATAGTTTCCGAGATATGGACTATCGATAATTTACACCTTAGCCTCTGCTTCTAACTTGGGCCCAAATTGTAAAATGGTCTTATCTATTGGCGTTTTCGTTCCAATTCACATTCCAAGTAATATTCGGCATGCTAATTACATTGCCGGTTGCCAAATTGAATTATCTCTTATAGTTTCCGAGATATGGACTATCGATAATTTACACCTTAGGCTCTGCTTCTAACTTGGGCCCAAATTGTAAAATGGCCTTCTCTATTGGCGATTTCGTTCCAATTCACATTCCAAGTAATATTCGGCATGCTAATTACATTGCCGGTTGCCAAATTGCATTATCTCTTATAGTTTCCGAGATATGGACTATCGATAATTTACACCTTAGGCTCTGCTTCTAACTTGGGCCCAAATTGTAAAATGGTCTTATCTATTGGCGATTTCGTTCCAATTCACATTCCAAGTAATATTCGGCATGCTAATTACATTGCCGGTTGCCAAATTGCATTATCTCTTATAGTTTCCGAGATATGGACTATCGGTAATTTACACCTTAGGCTCTGCTTCTAACTTGTGCCCAAATTGTAAAATGGTCTTATCTATTGGCGATTTCGTTCCAATTCACATTCCAAGTAATATCCGGCATGCTAATTACATTGCCGGTTGCCAAATTGAATTATCTCTTATAGTTTCCGAGATATGGACTATCGATAATTTACACCTTAGGCTCTGCTTCTAACTTGGGCCCAAATTGTAAAATGGTCTTACCTATTGGCGATTTCGTTCCAATTCACATTCCAAGTAATGTTCGGCATGCTAATTACATTGCCGGTTGCCAAATTGCATTATCTCTTATAGTTTCCGAGATATGGACTATCGATAATTTACACCTTAGGCTCTGCTTCTAACTTGGGCCCAAATTGTAAAATGGTCTTATCTATTGGCGATTTCGTTCCAATTCACATTCCAAGTAATATTCGGCATGCTAATTACATTGCCGGTTGCCAAATTGCATTATCTCTTATAGTTTCCGAGATATGGACTATCGATAATTTACATCTTAGGCTCTGCTTCTAACTTGGGCCCAAATTGTAAAATCGTCTTATCTATTGGCGATTTAGTTCCAATTCACATTCCAAGTAATATTCGGCATGCTAATTACATTGCCGGTTGCCAAATTGCATTATCTCTTATAGTTTCCGAGATATGGACTATCGATAATTTACACCTTAGGCTCTGCTTCTAACTTGGGCCCAAATTGTAAAATGGTCTTATCCATTGGCGATTTCGTTCCAATTCACATTCCAAGTAATATCCGGCATGCTAATTACATTGCCGGTTGCCAAATTGAATTATCTCTTATAGTTTCCGAGATATGGACTATCGATAATTTACATCTTAGGCTCTGCTTCTAACTTGGGCCCAAATTGTAAAATGGTCTTATCTATTGGCGATTTCGTTCCAATTCACATTCCAAGTAATATTCGGCATGCTAATTACATTGCCGGTTGCCAAATTGCATTATCTCTTATAGTTTCCGAGATATGGACTATCGATAATTTACACATTAGGCTCAGCTTCTAACTTGGGCCCAAATTGTAAAATGGTCTTATCTATTGGCGATTTCGTTCCAATTCACACTCCAAGTAATATTCGGCATGCTAATTACATTGCCGGTTGCGAAATTGCATTATCTCTTATAGTTTCCGAGATATGGACTATCGATAATTTACACCTTAGGCTCTGCTTCTAACTTGGGCCCAAATTGTAAAATGGTCTTATCTATTGGCGATTTCGTTCCAATTCACATTCCAAGTAATATTCGGCATGCTAATTACATTGCCGGTTGCCAAATTGCATTATCTCTTATAGTTTCCGAGATATGGACTATCGATAATTTACACCTTAGGCTCTGCTTCTAACTTGGGCCCAAATTGTAAAATGGTCTTATCTATTGGCGATTTCGTTCCAATTCACATTCCAAGTAATATTCGGCATGCTAATTACATTGCCGGTTGCCAAATTGCATTAACTCTTATAGTTTCCGAGATATGGACTATCGATAATTTACACCTTAGGCTCTGCTTCTAACTTGGGCCCAAATTGTAAAATGGTCTTATCTATTGGCGATTTCGTTCCAATTCACATTCCAAGTAATATTCGGCATGCTAATTACATTGCCGGTTGCCAAATTGCATTATCTCTTATAGCTTCCGAGATATGGACTATCGATAATTTACACCTTAGGCTCTGCTTCTAACTTGGGCCCAAATTGTAAAATGGTCTTATCTATTGGCGATTTCGTTCCAATTCACAATCCAAGTAATATTCGGCATGCTAATTACATTGCCGGTTGCCAAATTGCATTATCTCTTATAGTTTCCGAGATATGGACTATCGATAATTTACACCTTAGGCTCTGCTTCTAACTTGGGCCCAAATTGTAAAATGGTCTTATCTATTGGCGATTTCGTTCCAATTCACATTCCAAGTAATATTCGGCATGCTAATTACATTGCCGGTTGCCAAATTGAATTATCTCTTATAGTTTCCGAGATATGGACTATCGATAATTTACACCTTAGGCTCTGCTTCTAACTTGGGCCCAAATTGTAAAATGGTCTTACCTATTGGCGATTTCGTTCCAATTCACATTCCAAGTAATATTCGGCATGCTAATTACATTGCCGGTTGCCAAATTGCATTATCTCTTATAGTTTCCGAGATATGGACTATCGATAATTTACACCTTAGGCTCTGCTTCTAACTTGGGCCCAAATTGTAAAATGGTCTTATCTATTGGCGATTTCGTTCCAATTCACATTCCAAGTAATATTCGGCATGCTAATTACATTGCCGGTTGCCAAATTGCATTATCTCTTATAGTTTCCGAGATATGGACTATCGATAATTTACACCATAGGCTCTGCTTATAACTTGGGCCCAAATTGTAAAATGGTCTTATCTATTGGCGATTTCGTCCCAATTCACATTCCAAGTGATATTCGGCATGCTAATTACATTGCCGGTTGCCAAATTGCATTATCTCTTATAGTTTCCGAGATATGGACTATCGATAATTTACACCTTAGGCTCTGCTTCTAACTTGGGCCCAAATTGTAAAATGGTCTTATCTATTGGCGATTTCGTTCCAATTCACATTCCAAGTAATATTCGGCATGCTAATTACATTGCCGGTTGCCAAATTGCATTATCCCTTATAGTTTCCGAGATATGGACTATCGATAATTTACACCTTAGGCTCTGCTTCTAACTTGGGCCCAAATTGTAAAATGGTCTTATCTATTGGCGATTTCGTTCCAATTCACATTCCAAGTAATATTCGGCATGCTAATTACATTGCCGGTTGCCAAATTGCATTATCTCTTATAGTTTCCGAGATATGGACTATCGATAATTTACACCTTAGGCTCTGCTTCTAACTTGGGCCCAAATTGTAAAATGGTCTTATCTATTGGCGATTTCGTTCCAATTCACATTCCAAGTAATATTCGGCATGCTAATTACATTGCCGGTTGCCAAATTGCATTATCTCTTATAGTTTCCGAGATATGGACTATCAATAATTTACACCTTAGGCTCTGCTTCTAACTTGGGCCCAAATTGTAAAATGGTCTTATCTATTGGCGATTTCGTTCCAATTCACATTCCAAGTAATATTCGGCATGCTAATTACATTGCCGGTTGCGAAATTGCATTATCTCTTATAGTTTCCGAGATATGGACTATCAATAATTTACACCTTAGGCTCTGCTTCTAACTTGGGCCCAAATTGTAAAATGGTCTTATCTATTGGCGATTTCGTTCCAATTCACATTCCAAGTAATATTCGGCATGCTAATTACATTGCCGGTTGCCAAATTGCATTATCTCTTATAGTTTCCGAGATATGGACTATCGATAATTTACACCTTAGGCTCTGCTTCTAACTTGGGCCCAAATCGTAAAATGGTCTTATCTATTGGCGATTTCGTTCCAATTCACATTCCAAGTAATATTCGGCATGCTAATTACATTGCCGGTTGCCAAATTGCATTATCTCTTATAGTTTCCGAGATATGGATTATCGATAATTTACACCTTAGGCTCTGCTTCTAACTTGGGCCCAAATTGTAAAATGGTCTTATCTATTGGCGATTTCGTTCCAATTCACATTCCAAGTAATATTCGGCATGCTAATTACATTGCCGGTTGCCAAATTGCATTAACTCTTATAGTTTCCGAGATATGGACTATCGATAATTTACACCTTAGGCTCTGCTTCTAACTTGGGCCCAAATTGTAAAATGGTCTTATCTATTGGCGATTTCGTTCCAATTCACATTCCAAGTAATATTCGGCATGCTAATTACATTGCCGGTTGCCAAATTGCATTATCTCTTATAGTTTCCGAGATATGGACTATCGATAATTTACACCATAGGCTCTGCTTATAACTTGGGCCCAAATTGTAAAATGGTCTTATCTATTGGCGATTTCGTTGAAATTCACATTCCAAGTAATATTCGGCATGCTAATTACATTACCGGTTGCCAAATTGCATTATCTCTTATAGTTTCCGAGATATGGACTATCGATAATTTACACCTTAGGCTCTGCTTCTAACTTGGGCCCAAATTGTAAAATGGTCTTATCTATTGGCGATTTCGTTCCAATTCACATTCCAAGTAATATTCGGCATGCGAATTACATTGCCGGTTGCCAAATTGCTTTATCTCTTATAGTTTCCGAGATATGGACTATCGATAATTTACACCTTAGGCTCTGCTTCTAACTTGGGCCCAAATTGTAAAATGGTCTTATCTATTGGCGATTTCGTTCCAATTCACATTCCAAGTAATATTCGGCATGCTAATTACATTGCCGGTTGCCAAATTGCATTATCTCTTATAGTTTCCGAGATATGGACTATCGGTAATTTACACCTTAGGCTCTGCTTCTAACTTGGGCCCAAATTGTAAAATGGTCTTATCTATTGGCGTTTTCGTTCCAATTCACATTCCAAGTAATATTCGGCATGCTAATTACATTGCCGGTTGCCAAATTGCATTATCTCTTATAGTTTCCGAGATATGGACTATCGATAATTTACACCTTAGGCTCTGCTTCTAACTTGGGCCCAAATTGTAAAAAGGTCTTCTCTATTGGCGATTTCGTTCCAATTCACTTTCCAAGTAATATTCGGCATGCTAATTACATTGCCGGTTGCCAAATTGCATTATCTCTTATAGTTTCCGAGATATGGACTATCGATAATTTACACCTTAGGCTCTGCTTCTAACTTGGGCCCAAATTGTAAAATGGTCTTATCTATTGGCGATTTCGTCCCAATTCACATTCCAAGTGATATTCGGCATGCTAATTACATTGCCGATTGCGAAATTGCATTATCTCTTATAGTTTCCGAGATATGGACTATCAATAATTTACACCTTAGGCTCTGCTTCTAACTTGGGCCCAAATTGTAAAATGGTCTTATCTATTGGCGATTTCGTTCCAATTCACATTCCAGGTAATATTCGGCATGCTAATTACATTGCCGGTTGCCAAATTGCATTATCTCTTATAGTTTCCGAGATATGTACTATCGATAATTTACACCTTAGGCTCTGCTTCTAACTTGGGCCCAAATTGTAATATGGTCTTATCTATTGGCGATTTCGTTCCACTTCACATTCCAAGTATTATTCGGCATGCTAATTACATTGCCGGTTGCCAAATTGCATTATCTCTTATAGTTTCCGAGATATGGACTATCGATAATTTACACCTTAGGCTCTGCTTCTAACTTGGGCCCAAATTGTAAAATGGTCTTATCTATTGGCGATTTCGTTCCAATTCACACTCCAAGTAATATTCGGCATGCTAATTACATTGCCGGTTGCGAAATTGCATTATCTCTTATAGTTTCCGAGATATGGACTATCAATAATTTACACCTTAGGCTCTGCTTCTAACTTGGGCCCAAATTGTAAAATGGTCTTATCTATTGGCGATTTCGTTCCAATTCACATTCCAAGTAAGATTCGGCATGCTAATTACATTGCCGGTTGCCAAATTGCATTATCTCTTATAGTTTCCGAGATATGGACTATCGATAATTTACACCTTAGCCTCTGCTTCTAACTTGGGCCCAAATTGTAAAATGGTCTTATCTATTGGCGTTTTCGTTCCAATTCACATTCCAAGTAATATTCGGCATGCTAATTACATTGCCGGTTGCCAAATTGAATTATCTCTTATAGTTTCCGAGATATGGACTATCGATAATTTACACCTTAGGCTCTGCTTCTAACTTGGGCCCAAATTGTAAAATGGCCTTCTCTATTGGCGATTTCGTTCCAATTCACATTCCAAGTAATATTCGGCATGCTAATTACATTGCCGGTTGCCAAATTGCATTATCTCTTATAGTTTCCGAGATATGGACTATCGATAATTTACACCTTAGGCTCTGCTTCTAACTTGGGCCCAAATTGTAAAATGGTCTTATCTATTGGCGATTTCGTTCCAATTCACATTCCAAGTAATATTCGGCATGCTAATTACATTGCCGGTTGCCAAATTGCATTATCTCTTATAGTTTCCGAGATATGGACTATCGGTAATTTACACCTTAGGCTCTGCTTCTAACTTGTGCCCAAATTGTAAAATGGTCTTATCTATTGGCGATTTCGTTCCAATTCACATTCCAAGTAATATCCGGCATGCTAATTACATTGCCGGTTGCCAAATTGAATTATCTCTTATAGTTTCCGAGATATGGACTATCGATAATTTACACCTTAGGCTCTGCTTCTAACTTGGGCCCAAATTGTAAAATGGTCTTACCTATTGGCGATTTCGTTCCAATTCACATTCCAAGTAATGTTCGGCATGCTAATTACATTGCCGGTTGCCAAATTGCATTATCTCTTATAGTTTCCGAGATATGGACTATCGATAATTTACACCTTAGGCTCTGCTTCTAACTTGGGCCCAAATTGTAAAATGGTCTTATCTATTGGCGATTTCGTTCCAATTCACATTCCAAGTAATATTCGGCATGCTAATTACATTGCCGGTTGCCAAATTGCATTATCTCTTATAGTTTCCGAGATATGGACTATCGATAATTTACATCTTAGGCTCTGCTTCTAACTTGGGCCCAAATTGTAAAATCGTCTTATCTATTGGCGATTTAGTTCCAATTCACATTCCAAGTAATATTCGGCATGCTAATTACATTGCCGGTTGCCAAATTGCATTATCTCTTATAGTTTCCGAGATATGGACTATCGATAATTTACACCTTAGGCTCTGCTTCTAACTTGGGCCCAAATTGTAAAATGGTCTTATCCATTGGCGATTTCGTTCCAATTCACATTCCAAGTAATATCCGGCATGCTAATTACATTGCCGGTTGCCAAATTGAATTATCTCTTATAGTTTCCGAGATATGGACTATCGATAATTTACATCTTAGGCTCTGCTTCTAACTTGGGCCCAAATTGTAAAATGGTCTTATCTATTGGCGATTTCGTTCCAATTCACATTCCAAGTAATATTCGGCATGCTAATTACATTGCCGGTTGCCAAATTGCATTATCTCTTATAGTTTCCGAGATATGGACTATCGATAATTTACACATTAGGCTCAGCTTCTAACTTGGGCCCAAATTGTAAAATGGTCTTATCTATTGGCGATTTCGTTCCAATTCACACTCCAAGTAATATTCGGCATGCTAATTACATTGCCGGTTGCGAAATTGCATTATCTCTTATAGTTTCCGAGATATGGACTATCGATAATTTACACCTTAGGCTCTGCTTCTAACTTGGGCCCAAATTGTAAAATGGTCTTATCTATTGGCGATTTCGTTCCAATTCACATTCCAAGTAATATTCGGCATGCTAATTACATTGCCGGTTGCCAAATTGCATTATCTCTTATAGTTTCCGAGATATGGACTATCGATAATTTACACCTTAGGCTCTGCTTCTAACTTGGGCCCAAATTGTAAAATGGTCTTATCTATTGGCGATTTCGTTCCAATTCACATTCCAAGTAATATTCGGCATGCTAATTACATTGCCGGTTGCCAAATTGCATTAACTCTTATAGTTTCCGAGATATGGACTATCGATAATTTACACCTTAGGCTCTGCTTCTAACTTGGGCCCAAATTGTAAAATGGTCTTATCTATTGGCGATTTCGTTCCAATTCACATTCCAAGTAATATTCGGCATGCTAATTACATTGCCGGTTGCCAAATTGCATTATCTCTTATAGCTTCCGAGATATGGACTATCGATAATTTACACCTTAGGCTCTGCTTCTAACTTGGGCCCAAATTGTAAAATGGTCTTATCTATTGGCGATTTCGTTCCAATTCACAATCCAAGTAATATTCGGCATGCTAATTACATTGCCGGTTGCCAAATTGCATTATCTCTTATAGTTTCCGAGATATGGACTATCGATAATTTACACCTTAGGCTCTGCTTCTAACTTGGGCCCAAATTGTAAAATGGTCTTATCTATTGGCGATTTCGTTCCAATTCACATTCCAAGTAATATTCGGCATGCTAATTACATTGCCGGTTGCCAAATTGAATTATCTCTTATAGTTTCCGAGATATGGACTATCGATAATTTACACCTTAGGCTCTGCTTCTAACTTGGGCCCAAATTGTAAAATGGTCTTACCTATTGGCGATTTCGTTCCAATTCACACTCCAAGTAATATTCGGCATGCTAATTACATTGCCGGTTGCCAAATTGCATTATCTCTTATAGTTTCCGAGATATGGACTATCGATAATTTACACCTTAGGCTCTGCTTCTAACTTGGGCCCAAATTGTAAAATGGTCTTATCTATTGGCGATTTCGTTCCAATTCACATTCCAAGTAATATTCGGCATGCTAATTACATTGCCGGTTGCCAAATTGCATTATCTCTTATAGTTTCCGAGATATGGACTATCGATAATTTACACCATAGGCTCTGCTTATAACTTGGGCCCAAATTGTAAAATGGTCTTATCTATTGGCGATTTCGTCCCAATTCACATTCCAAGTGATATTCGGCATGCTAATTACATTGCCGGTTGCCAAATTGCATTATCTCTTATAGTTTCCGAGATATGGACTATCGATAATTTACACCTTAGGCTCTGCTTCTAACTTGGGCCCAAATTGTAAAATGGTCTTATCTATTGGCGATTTCGTTCCAATTCACATTCCAAGTAATATTCGGCATGCTAATTACATTGCCGGTTGCCAAATTGCATTATCCCTTATAGTTTCCGAGATATGGACTATCGATAATTTACACCTTAGGCTCTGCTTCTAACTTGGGCCCAAATTGTAAAATGGTCTTATCTATTGGCGATTTCGTTCCAATTCACATTCCAAGTAATATTCGGCATGCTAATTACATTGCCGGTTGCCAAATTGCATTATCTCTTATAGTTTCCGAGATATGGACTATCGATAATTTACACCTTAGGCTCTGCTTCTAACTTGGGCCCAAATTGTAAAATGGTCTTATCTATTGGCGATTTCGTTCCAATTCACATTCCAAGTAATATTCGGCATGCTAATTACATTGCCGGTTGCCAAATTGCATTATCTCTTATAGTTTCCGAGATATGGACTATCAATAATTTACACCTTAGGCTCTGCTTCTAACTTGGGCCCAAATTGTAAAATGGTCTTATCTATTGGCGATTTCGTTCCAATTCACATTCCAAGTAATATTCGGCATGCTAATTACATTGCCGGTTGCGAAATTGCATTATCTCTTATAGTTTCCGAGATATGGACTATCAATAATTTACACCTTAGGCTCTGCTTCTAACTTGGGCCCAAATTGTAAAATGGTCTTATCTATTGGCGATTTCGTTCCAATTCACATTCCAAGTAATATTCGGCATGCTAATTACATTGCCGGTTGCCAAATTGCATTATCTCTTATAGTTTCCGAGATATGGACTATCGATAATTTACACCTTAGGCTCTGCTTCTAACTTGGGCCCAAATCGTAAAATGGTCTTATCTATTGGCGATTTCGTTCCAATTCACATTCCAAGTAATATTCGGCATGCTAATTACATTGCCGGTTGCCAAATTGCATTATCTCTTATAGTTTCCGAGATATGGACTATCGATAATTTACACCTTAGGCTCTGCTTCTAACTTGGGCCCAAATTGTAAAATGGTCTTATCTATTGGCGATTTCGTTCCAATTCACATTCCAAGTAATATTCGGCATGCTAATTACATTGCCGGTTGCCAAATTGCATTAACTCTTATAGTTTCCGAGATATGGACTATCGATAATTTACACCTTAGGCTCTGCTTCTAACTTGGGCCCAAATTGTAAAATGGTCTTATCTATTGGCGATTTCGTTCCAATTCACATTCCAAGTAATATTCGGCATGCTAATTACATTGCCGGTTGCCAAATTGCATTATCTCTTATAGTTTCCGAGATATGGACTATCGATAATTTACACCATAGGCTCTGCTTATAACTTGGGCCCAAATTGTAAAATGGTCTTATCTATTGGCGATTTCGTTGAAATTCACATTCCAAGTAATATTCGGCATGCTAATTACATTACCGGTTGCCAAATTGCATTATCTCTTATAGTTTCCGAGATATGGACTATCGATAATTTACACCTTAGGCTCTGCTTCTAACTTGGGCCCAAATTGTAAAATGGTCTTATCTATTGGCGATTTCGTTCCAATTCACATTCCAAGTAATATTCGGCATGCTAATTACATTGCCGGTTGCCAAATTGCATTATCTCTTATAGTTTCCGAGATATGGACTATCGATAATTTATACCTTAGGCTCTGCTTCTAACTTGGGCCCAAATTGTAAAATGGTCTTATCTATTGGCGATTTCGTTCCAATTCACATTCCAAGTAATATTCGGCATGCTAATTACATTGCCGGTTGCCAAATTGCATTATCTCTTATAGTTTCCGAGATATGGACTATCGATAATTTACACCTTAGGCTCTGCTTCTAACTTGGGCCCAAATTGTAAAATGGTCTTATCTATTGGCGATTTCGTCCCAATTCACATTCCAAGTGATATTCGGCATGCTAATTACATTGCCGGTTGCGAAATTGCATTATCTCTTATAGTTTCTGAGATATGGACTATCAATAAAGGTTCGTCCATCGATCGATGGACGAACCTGATAATTTACACCTTAGGCTCTGCTTCTAACTTGGGCCCAAATTGTAAAATGGTCTTATCTATTGGCGATTTCGTTCCAATTCACATTCCAAGTAATATTCGGCATGCTAATTACATTGCCGGTTGCCAAATTGCATTATCTCTTATAGTTTCCGAGATATGGACTATCGATAATTTACACCTTAGGCTCTGCATCTAACTTGGGCCCAAATTGTAAAATGGTCTTATCTATTGGCGATTTCGTTCCAATTCACATTCCAAGTAATATTCGGCATGCAAAATTACATTGCCGGTTGCCAAATTGCATTATCTCTTATAGTTTCCGAGATATGGACTATCGATAATTTACACCTTAGGCTCTGCTTCTAACTTGGGCCCAAATTGTAAAATGGTCTTATCTATTGGCGATTTCGTTCCAATTCACATTCCAAGTAATATTCGGCATGCTAATTACATTGCCGGTTGCCAAATTGCATTATCTCTTATAGTTTCCGAGATATGGACTATCGATAATTTACACCTTAGGCTCTGCTTCTAACTTGGGCCCAAATTGTAAAATGGTCTTATCTATTGGCGATTTCGTTCCAATTCACATTCCAAGTAATATTCGGCATGCTAATTACATTGCCGGTTGCCAAATTGCATTATCTCTTATAGTTTCCGAGATATGGACTATCAATAATTTACACCTTAGGCTCTGCTTCTAACTTGGGCCCAAATTGTAAAATGGTCTTATCTATTGGCGATTTCGTTCCAATTCACATTCCAAGTAATATTCGGCATGCTAATTACATTGCCGGTTGCGAAATTGCATTATCTCTTATAGTTTCCGAGATATGGACTATCAATAATTTACACCTTAGGCTCTGCTTCTAACTTGGGCCCAAATTGTAAAATGGTCTTATCTATTGGCGATTTCGTTCCAATTCACATTCCAAGTAATATTCGGCATGCTAATTACATTGCCGGTTGCCAAATTGCATTATCTCTTATAGTTTCCGAGATATGGACTATCGATAATTTACACCTTAGGCTCTGCTTCTAACTTGGGCCCAAATCGTAAAATGGTCTTATCTATTGGCGATTTCGTTCCAATTCACATTCCAAGTAATATTCGGCATGCTAATTACATTGCCGGTTGCCAAATTGCATTATCTCTTATAGTTTCCGAGATATGGACTATCGATAATTTACACCTTAGGCTCTGCTTCTAACTTGGGCCCAAATTGTAAAATGGTCTTATCTATTGGCGATTTCGTTCCAATTCACATTCCAAGTAATATTCGGCATGCTAATTACATTGCCGGTTGCCAAATTGCATTAACTCTTATAGTTTCCGAGATATGGACTATCGATAATTTACACCTTAGGCTCTGCTTCTAACTTGGGCCCAAATTGTAAAATGGTCTTATCTATTGGCGATTTCGTTCCAATTCACATTCCAAGTAATATTCGGCATGCTAATTACATTGCCGGTTGCCAAATTGCATTATCTCTTATAGTTTCCGAGATATGGACTATCGATAATTTACACCATAGGCTCTGCTTATAACTTGGGCCCAAATTGTAAAATGGTCTTATCTATTGGCGATTTCGTTGAAATTCACATTCCAAGTAATATTCGGCATGCTAATTACATTACCGGTTGCCAAATTGCATTATCTCTTATAGTTTCCGAGATATGGACTATCGATAATTTACACCTTAGGCTCTGCTTCTAACTTGGGCCCAAATTGTAAAATGGTCTTATCTATTGGCGATTTCGTTCCAATTCACATTCCAAGTAATATTCGGCATGCTAATTACATTGCCGGTTGCCAAATTGCATTATCTCTTATAGTTTCCGAGATATGGACTATCGATAATTTATACCTTAGGCTCTGCTTCTAACTTGGGCCCAAATTGTAAAATGGTCTTATCTATTGGCGATTTCGTTCCAATTCACATTCCAAGTAATATTCGGCATGCTAATTACATTGCCGGTTGCCAAATTGCATTATCTCTTATAGTTTCCGAGATATGGACTATCGATAATTTACACCTTAGGCTCTGCTTCTAACTTGGGCCCAAATTGTAAAATGGTCTTATCTATTGGCGATTTCGTCCCAATTCACATTCCAAGTGATATTCGGCATGCTAATTACATTGCCGGTTGCGAAATTGCATTATCTCTTATAGTTTCTGAGATATGGACTATCAATAATTTACACCTTAGGCTCTGCTTCTAACTTGGGCCCAAATTGTAAAATGGTCTTATCTATTGGCGATTTCGTTCCAATTCACATTCCAAGTAATATTCGGCATGCTAATTACATTGCCGGTTGCCAAATTGCATTATCTCTTATAGTTTCCGAGATATGGACTATCGATAATTTACACCTTAGGCTCTGCATCTAACTTGGGCCCAAATTGTAAAATGGTCTTATCTATTGGCGATTTCGTTCCAATTCACATTCCAAGTAATATTCGGCATGCAAAATTACATTGCCGGTTGCCAAATTGCATTATCTCTTATAGTTTCCGAGATATGGACTATCAATAATTTACACCTTAGGCTCTGCTTCTAACTTGGGCCCAAATTGTAAAATGGTCTTATCTATTGGCGATTTCGTTCCAATTCACATTCCAAGTAATATTCGGCATGCTAATTACATTGCCGGTTGCCAAATTGCATTATCTCTTATAGTTTCCGAGATATGGACTATCGATAATTTACACCTTAGGCTCTGCTTCTAACTTGGGCCCAAATTGTAAAATGGCCTTATCTATTGGCGATTTCGTTCCAATTCACATTCCAAGTAATATTCGGCATGCTAATTACATTGCCGGTTGCCAAATTGCATTATCTCTTATAGTTTCCGAGATATGGACTATCGATAATTTACACCTTAGGCTCTGCTTCTAACTTGGGCCCAAATTGTAAAATGGTCTTATCTATTGGCGATTTCGTTCCAATTCACATTCCAAGTAATATTCGGCATGCTAATTACATTGCCGGTTGCCAAATTGCATTATCTCTTATAGTTTCCGAGATATGGACTATCGATAATTTACACCTTAGGCTCTGCTTCTAACTTGGGCCCAAATTGTAAAATGGTCTTATCTATTGGCGATTTCGTCCCAATTCACATTCCAAGTGATATTCGGCATGCTAATTACATTGCCGATTGCGAAATTGCATTATCTCTTATAGTTTCCGAGATATGGACTATCAATAATTTACACCTTAGGCTCTGCTTCTAACTTGGGCCCAAATTGTAAAATGGTCTTATCTATTGGCGATTTCGTTCCAATTCACATTCCAAGTAATATTCGGCATGCTAATTACATTGCCGGTTGCCAAATTGCATTATCTCTTATAGTTTCCGAGATATGGACTATCGATAATTTACACCTTAGGCTCTGCTTCTAACTTGGGCCCAAATTGTAATATGGTCTTATCTATTGGCGATTTCGTTCCAATTCACATTCCAAGTAATACTCGGCATGCTAATTACATTGCCGGTTGCCAAATTGCATTATCTCTTATAGTTTCCGAGATATGGACTATCGATAATTTACACCTTAGGCTCTGCTTCTAACTTGGGCCCAAATTGTAAAATGGTCTTATCTATTGGCGATTTCGTTCCAATTCACACTCCAAGTAATATTCGGCATGCTAATTACATTGCCGGTTGCGAAATTGCATTATCTCTTATAGTTTCCGAGATATGGACTATCAATAATTTACACCTTAGGCTCTGCTTCTAACTTGGGCCCAAATTGTAAAATGGTCTTATCTATTGGCGATTTCGTTCCAATTCACATTCCAAGTAAGATTCGGCATGCTAATTACATTGCCGGTTGCCAAATTGCATTATCTCTTATAGTTTCCGAGATATGGACTATCGATAATTTACACCTTAGCCTCTGCTTCTAACTTGGGCCCAAATTGTAAAATGGTCTTATCTATTGGCGCTTTCGTTCCAATTCACATTCCAAGTAATATTCGGCATGCTAATTACATTGCCGGTTGCCAAATTGCATTATCTCTTATAGTTTCCGAGCTATGGACTATCGATAATTTACACCTTAGGCTCTGCTTCTAACTTGGGCCCAAATTGTAAAATGGTCTTATCTATTGGCGATTTCGTTCCAATTCACATTCCAAGTAATATTCGGCATGCTAATTACTTTGCCGGTTGCCAAATTGCATTATCTCTTATAGTTTCCGAGATATGGACTATCGATAATTTATACCTTAGGCTCTGCTTCTAACTTGGGCCCAAATTGTAAAATGGTCTTATCTATTGGCGATTTCGTTCCAATTCACATTCCAAGTAATATTCGGCATGCTAATTACATTGCCGGTTGCCAAATTGCATTATCTCTTATAGTTTCCGAGATATGGACTATCGATAATTTACACCTTAGGCTCTGCTTCTAACTTGGGCCCAAATTGTAAAATGGCCTTATCTATTGGCGATTTCGTCCCAATTCACATTCCAAGTGATATTCGGCATGCTAATTACATTGCCGGTTGCGAAATTGCATTATCTCTTATAGTTTCTGAGATATGGACTATCAATAATTTACACCTTAGGCTCTGCTTCTAACTTGGGCCCAAATTGTAAAATGGTCTTATCTATTGGCGATTTCGTTCCAATTCACATTCCAAGTAATATTCGGCATGCTAATTACATTGCCGGTTGCCAAATTGCATTATCTCTTATAGTTTCCGAGATATGGACTATCGATAATTTACACCTTAGGCTCTGCATCTAACTTGGGCCCAAATTGTAAAATGGTCTTATCTATTGGCGATTTCGTTCCAATTCACATTCCAAGTAATATTCGGCATGCAAAATTACATTGCCGGTTGCCAAATTGCATTATCTCTTATAGTTTCCGAGATATGGACTATCAATAATTTACACCTTAGGCTCTGCTTCTAACTTGGGCCCAAATTGTAAAATGGTCTTATCTATTGGCGATTTCGTTCCAATTCACATTCCAAGTAATATTCGGCATGCTAATTACATTGCCGGTTGCCAAATTGCATTATCTCTTATAGTTTCCGAGATATGGACTATCGATAATTTACATCTTAGGCTCTGCTTCTAACTTGGGCCCAAATTGTAAAATCGTCTTATCTATTGGCGATTTAGTTCCAATTCACATTCCAAGTAATATTCGGCATGCTAATTACATTGCCGGTTGCCAAATTGCATTATCTCTTATAGTTTCCGAGATATGGACTATCGATAATTTACACCTTAGGCTCTGCTTCTAACTTGGGCCCAAATTGTAAAATGGTCTTATCCATTGGCGATTTCGTTCCAATTCACATTCCAAGTAATATCCGGCATGCTAATTACATTGCCGGTTGCCAAATTGAATTATCTCTTATAGTTTCCGAGATATGGACTATCGATAATTTACATCTTAGGCTCTGCTTCTAACTTGGGCCCAAATTGTAAAATGGTCTTATCTATTGGCGATTTCGTTCCAATTCACATTCCAAGTAATATTCGGCATGCTAATTACATTGCCGGTTGCCAAATTGCATTATCTCTTATAGTTTCCGAGATATGGACTATCGATAATTTACACATTAGGCTCAGCTTCTAACTTGGGCCCAAATTGTAAAATGGTCTTATCTATTGGCGATTTCGTTCCAATTCACACACCAAGTAATATTCGGCATGCTAATTACATTGCCGGTTGCGAAATTGCATTATCTCTTATAGTTTCCGAGATATGGACTATCGATAATTTACACCTTAGGCTCTGCTTCTAACTTGGGCCCAAATTGTAAAATGGTCTTATCTATTGGCGATTTCGTTCCAATTCACATTCCAAGTAATATTCGGCATGCTAATTACATTGCCGGTTGCCAAATTGCATTATCTCTTATAGTTTCCGAGATATGGACTATCGATAATTTACACCTTAGGCTCTGCTTCTAACTTGGGCCCAAATTGTAAAATGGTCTTGTCTATTGGCGATTTCGTTCCAATTCACATTCCAAGTAATATTCGGCATGCTAATTACATTGCCGGTTGCCAAATTGCATTAACTCTTATAGTTTCCGAGATATGGACTATCGATAATTTACACCTTAGGCTCTGCTTCTAACTTGGGCCCAAATTGTAAAATGGTCTTATCTATTGGCGATTTCGTTCCAATTCACATTCCAAGTAATATTCGGCATGCTAATTACATTGCCGGTTGCCAAATTGCATTATCTCTTATAGCTTCCGAGATATGGACTATCGATAATTTACACCTTAGGCTCTGCTTCTAACTTGGGCCCAAATTGTAAAATGGTCTTATCTATTGGCGATTTCGTTCCAATTCACATTCCAAGTAATATTCGGCATGCTAATTACATTGCCGGTTGCCAAATTGCATTATCTCTTATAGTTTCCGAGATATGGACTATCGATAATTTACACCTTAGGCTCTGCTTCTAACTTGGGCCCAAATTGTAAAATGGTCTTATCTATTGGCGATTTCGTTCCAATTCACATTCCAAGTAATATTCGGCATGCTAATTACATTGCCGGTTGCCAAATTGAATTATCTCTTATAGTTTCCGAGATATGGACTATCGATAATTTACACCTTAGGCTCTGCTTCTAACTTGGGCCCAAATTGTAAAATGGTCTTACCTATTGGCGATTTCGTTCCAATTCACATTCCAAGTAATATTCGGCATGCTAATTACATTGCCGGTTGCCAAATTGCATTATCTCTTATAGTTTCCGAGATATGGACTATCGATAATTTACACCTTAGGCTCTGCTTCTAACTTGGGCCCAAATTGTAAAATGGTCTTATCTATTGGCGATTTCGTTCCAATTCACATTCCAAGTAATATTCGGCATGCTAATTACATTGCCGGTTGCCAAATTGCATTATCTCTTATAGTTTCCGAGATATGGACTATCGATAATTTACACCTTAGGCTCTGCTTCTAACTTGGGCCCAAATTGTAAAATGGTCTTATCTATTGGCGATTTCGTTCCAATTCACATTCCAAGTAATATTCGGCATGCTAATTACATTGCCGGTTGCCAAATTGCATTAACTCTTATAGTTTCCGAGATATGGACTATCGATAATTTACACCTTAGGCTCTGCTTCTAAGTTGGGCCCAAATTGTAAAATGGTCTTATCTATTGGCGATTTCGTTCCAATTCACATTCCAAGTAATATTCGGCATGCTAATTACATTGCCGGTTGCCAAATTGCATTATCTCTTATAGTTTCCGAGATATGGACTATCGATAATTTACACCATAGGCTCTGCTTATAACTTGGGCCCAAATTGTAAAATGGTCTTATCTATTGGCGATTTCGTCCCAATTCACATTCCAAGTGATATTCGGCATGCTAATTACATTGCCGGTTGCCAAATTGCATTATCTCTTATAGTTTCCGAGATATGGACTATCGATAATTTACACCTTAGGCTCTGCTTCTAACTTGGGCCCAAATTGTAAAATGGTCTTATCTATTGGCGATTTCGTTCCAATTCACATTCCAAGTAATATTCGGCATGCTAATTACATTGCCGGTTGCCAAATTGCATTATCTCTTATAGTTTCCGAGATATGGACTATCGATAATTTACACCTTAGGCTCTGCTTCTAACTTGGGCCCAAATTGTAAAATGGTCTTATCTATTGGCGATTTCGTTCCAATTCACATTCCAAGTAATATTCGGCATGCTAATTACATTGCCGGTTGCCAAATTGCATTATCTCTTATAGTTTCCGAGATATGGACTATCGATAATTTACACCTTAGGCTCTGCTTCTAACTTGGGCCCAAATTGTAAAATGGTCTTATCTATTGGCGATTTCGTTCCAATTCACATTCCAAGTAATATTCGGCATGCTAATTACATTGCCGGTTGCCAAATTGCATTATCTCTTATAGTTTCCGAGATATGGACTATCAATAATTTACACCTTAGGCTCTGCTTCTAACTTGGGCCCAAATTGTAAAATGGTCTTATCTATTGGCGATTTCGTTCCAATTCACATTCCAAGTAATATTCGGCATGCTAATTACATTGCCGGTTGCGAAATTGCATTATCTCTTATAGTTTCCGAGATATGGACTATCAATAATTTACACCTTAGGCTCTGCTTCTAACTTGGGCCCAAATTGTAAAATGGTCTTATCTATTGGCGATTTCGTTCCAATTCACATTCCAAGTAATATTCGGCATGCTAATTACATTGCCGGTTGCCAAATTGCATTATCTCTTATAGTTTCCGAGATATGGACTATCGATAATTTACACCTTAGGCTCTGCTTCTAACTTGGGCCCAAATCGTAAAATGGTCTTATCTATTGGCGATTTCGTTCCAATTCACATTCCAAGTAATATTCGGCATGCTAATTACATTGCCGGTTGCCAAATTGCATTATCTCTTATAGTTTCCGAGATATGGACTATCGATAATTTACACCTTAGGCTCTGCTTCTAACTTGGGCCCAAATTGTAAAATGGTCTTATCTATTTTCGATTTCGTTCCAATTCACATTCCAAGTAATATTCGGCATGCTAATTACATTGCCGGTTGCCAAATTGCATTAACTCTTATAGTTTCCGAGATATGGACTATCGATAATTTACACCTTAGGCTCTGCTTCTAACTTGGGCCCAAATTGTAAAATGGTCTTATCTATTGGCGATTTCGTTCCAATTCACATTCCAAGTAATATTCGGCATGCTAATTACATTGCCGGTTGCCAAATTGCATTATCTCTTATAGTTTCCGAGATATGGACTATCGATAATTTACACCATAGGCTCTGCTTATAACTTGGGCCCAAATTGTAAAATGGTCTTATCTATTGGCGATTTCGTTGAAATTCACATTCCAAGTAATATTCGGCATGCTAATTACATTACCGGTTGCCAAATTGCATTATCTCTTATAGTTTCCGAGATATGGACTATCGATAATTTACACCTTAGGCTCTGCTTCTAACTTGGGCCCAAATTGTAAAATGGTCTTATCTATTGGCGATTTCGTTCCAATTCACATTCCAAGTAATATTCGGCATGCTAATTACATTGCCGGTTGCCAAATTGCATTATCTCTTATAGTTTCCGAGATATGGACTATCGATAATTTATACCTTAGGCTCTGCTTCTAACTTGGGCCCAAATTGTAAAATGGTCTTATCTATTGGCGATTTCGTTCCAATTCACATTCCAAGTAATATTCGGCATGCTAATTACATTGCCGGTTGCCAAATTGCATTATCTCTTATAGTTTCCGAGATATGGACTATCGATAATTTACACCTTAGGCTCTGCTTCTAACTTGGGCCCAAATTGTAAAATGGTCTTATCTATTGGCGATTTCGTCCCAATTCACATTCCAAGTGATATTCGGCATGCTAATTACATTGCCGGTTGCGAAATTGCATTATCTCTTATAGTTTCTGAGATATGGACTATCAATAATTTACACCTTAGGCTCTGCTTCTAACTTGGGCCCAAATTGTAAAATGGTCTTATCTATTGGCGATTTCGTTCCAATTCACATTCCAAGTAATATTCGGCATGCTAATTACATTGCCGGTTGCCAAATTGCATTATCTCTTATAGTTTCCGAGATATGGACTATCGATAATTTACACCTTAGGCTCTGCATCTAACTTGGGCCCAAATTGTAAAATGGTCTTATCTATTGGCGATTTCGTTCCAATTCACATTCCAAGTAATATTCGGCATGCAAAATTACATTGCCGGTTGCCAAATTGCATTATCTCTTATAGTTTCCGAGATATGGACTATCAATAATTTACACCTTAGGCTCTGCTTCTAACTTGGGCCCAAATTGTAAAATGGTCTTATCTATTGGCGATTTCGTTCCAATTCACATTCCAAGTAATATTCGGCATGCTAATTACATTGCCGGTTGCCAAATTGCATTATCTCTTATAGTTTCCGAGATATGGACTATCGATAATTTACACCTTAGGCTCTGCTTCTAACTTGGGCCCAAATTGTAAAATGGCCTTATCTATTGGCGATTTCGTTCCAATTCACATTCCAAGTAATATTCGGCATGCTAATTACATTGCCGGTTGCCAAATTGCATTATCTCTTATAGTTTCCGAGATATGGACTATCGATAATTTACACCTTAGGCTCTGCTTCTAACTTGGGCCCAAATTGTAAAATGGTCTTATCTATTGGCGATTTCGTTCCAATTCACATTCCAAGTAATATTCGGCATGCTAATTACATTGCCGGTTGCCAAATTGCATTATCTCTTATAGTTTCCGAGATATGGACTATCGATAATTTACACCTTAGGCTCTGCTTCTAACTTGGGCCCAAATTGTAAAATGGTCTTATCTATTGGCGATTTCGTCCCAATTCACATTCCAAGTGATATTCGGCATGCTAATTACATTGCCGATTGCGAAATTGCATTATCTCTTATAGTTTCCGAGATATGGACTATCAATAATTTACACCTTAGGCTCTGCTTCTAACTTGGGCCCAAATTGTAAAATGGTCTTATCTATTGGCGATTTCGTTCCAATTCACATTCCAAGTAATATTCGGCATGCTAATTACATTGCCGGTTGCCAAATTGCATTATCTCTTATAGTTTCCGAGATATGGACTATCGATAATTTACACCTTAGGCTCTGCTTCTAACTTGGGCCCAAATTGTAATATGGTCTTATCTATTGGCGATTTCGTTCCAATTCACATTCCAAGTAATACTCGGCATGCTAATTACATTGCCGGTTGCCAAATTGCATTATCTCTTATAGTTTCCGAGATATGGACTATCGATAATTTACACCTTAGGCTCTGCTTCTAACTTGGGCCCAAATTGTAAAATGGTCTTATCTATTGGCGATTTCGTTCCAATTCACATTCCAAGTATTATTCGGCATGCTAATTACATTGCCGCTTGCCAAATTGCATTATCTCTTATAGTTTCCGAGATATGGACTATCGATAATTTACACCTTAGGCTCTGCTTCTAACTTGGGCCCAAATTGTAAAATGGTCTTATCTATTGGCGATTTCGTTCCAATTCACACTCCAAGTAATATTCGGCATGCTAATTACATTGCCGGTTGCGAAATTGCATTATCTCTTATAGTTTCCGAGATATGGACTATCAATAATTTACACCTTAGGCTCTGCTTCTAACTTGGGCCCAAATTGTAAAATGGTCTTATCTATTGGCGATTTCGTTCCAATTCACATTCCAAGTAAGATTCGGCATGCTAATTACATTGCCGGTTGCCAAATTGCATTATCTCTTATAGTTTCCGAGATATGGACTATCGATAATTTACACCTTAGCCTCTGCATCTAACTTGGGCCCAAATTGTAAAATGGTCTTATCTATTGGCGTTTTCGTTCCAATTCACATTCCAAGTAATATTCGGCATGCTAATTACATTGCCGGTTGCCAAATTGCATTATCTCTTATAGTTTCCGAGCTATGGACTATCGATAATTTACACCTTAGGCTCTGCTTCTAACTTGGGCCCAAATTGTAAAATGGTCTTATCTATTGGCGATTTCGTTCCAATTCACATTCCAAGTAATATTCGGCATGCTAATTACATTGCCGGTTGCCAAATTGCATTAACTCTTATAGTTTCCGAGATATGGACTATCGATAATTTACACCTTAGGCTCTGCTTCTAACTTGGGCCCAAATTGTAAAATGGTCTTATCTATTGGCGATTTCGTTCCAATTCACATTCCAAGTAATATTTGGCATGCTAATTACATTGCCGGTTGCCAAATTGCATTATCTCTTATAGTTTCCGAGATATGGACTATCGATAATTTACACCATAGGCTCTGCTTCTAACTTGGGCCCAAATTGTAAAATGGTCTTATCTATTGGCGATTTCGTTCCAATTCACATTCCAAGTAATATTCAGCATGCTAATTACATTGCCGGTTGCCAAATTGCATTATCTCTTATAGTTTCCGAGATATGGACTATCGATAATTTACACCATAGGCTCTGCTTATAACTTGGGCCCAAATTGTAAAATGGTCTTATCTATTGGCGATTTCGTTGAAAATCACATTCCAAGTAATATTCGGCATGCTAATTACATTACCGGTTGCCAAATTGCATTATCTCTTATAGTTTCCGAGATATGGACTATCGATAATTTACACCTTAGGCTCTGCTTCTAACTTGGGCCCAAATTGTAAAATGGTCTTATCTATTGGCGATTTCGTTCCAATTCACATTCCAAGTAATATTCGGCATGCTATTTACATTGCCGGTTGCCAAATTGCATTATCTCTTATAGTTTCCGAGATATGGACTATCGATAATTTATACCTTAGGCTCTGCTTCTAACTTGGGCCCAAATTGTAAAATGGTCTTATCTATTGGCGATTTCGTTCCAATTCACATTCCAAGTAATATTCGGCATGCTAATTACATTGCCGGTTGCCAAATTGCATTATCTCTTATAGTTTCCGAGATATGGACTATCGATAATTTACACCTTAGGCTCTGCTTCTAACTTGGGCCCAAATTGTAAAATGGTCTTATCTATTGGCGATTTCGTCCCAATTCACATTCCAAGTGATATTCGGCATGCTAATTACATTGCCGGTTGCCAAATTGCATTATCTCTTATAGTTTCCGAGATATGGACTATCGATAATTTACACCTTAGGCTCTGCTTCTAACTTGGGCCCAAATTGTAAAATGGTCTTATCTATTGGCGATTTCGTTCCAATTCACATTCCAAGTAATATTCGGCATGCAAAATTACATTGCCGGTTGCCAAATTGCATTATCTCTTATAGTTTCCGAGATATGGACTATCAATAATTTACACCTTAGGCTCTGCTTCTAACTTGGGCCCAAATTGTAAAATGGTCTTATCTATTGGCGATTTCGTTCCAATTCACATTCCAAGTAATATTCGGCATGCTAATTACATTGCCGGTTGCCAAATTGCATTATCTCTTATAGTTTCCGAGATATGGACTATCGATAATTTACACCTTAGGCTCTGCTTCTAACTTGGGCCCAAATTGTAAAATGGCCTTATCTATTGGCGATTTCGTTCCAATTCACATTCCAAGTAATATTCGGCATGCTAATTACATTGCCGGTTGCCAAATTGCATTATCTCTTATAGTTTCCGAGATATGGACTATCGATAATTTACACCTTAGGCTCTGCTTCTAACTTGGGCCCAAATTGTAAAATGGTCTTATCTATTGGCGATTTCGTTCCAATTCACATTCCAAGTAATATTCGGCATGCTAATTACATTGCCGGTTGCCAAATTGCATTATCTCTTATAGTTTCCGGGATATGGACTATCGATAATTTACACCTTAGGCTCTGCTTCTAACTTGGGCCCAAATTGTAAAATGGTCTTATCTATTGGCGATTTCGTCCCAATTCACATTCCAAGTGATATTCGGCATGCTAATTACATTGCCGATTGCGAAATTGCATTATCTCTTATAGTTTCCGAGATATGGACTATCAATAATTTACACCTTAGGCTCTGCTTCTAACTTGGGCCCAAATTGTAAAATGGTCTTATCTATTGGCGATTTCGTTCCAATTCACATTCCAAGTAATATTCGGCATGCTAATTACATTGCCGGTTGCCAAATTGCATTATCTCTTATAGTTTCCGAGATATGGACTATCGATAATTTACACCTTAGGCTCTGCTTCTAACTTGGGCCCAAATTGTAATATGGTCTTATCTATTGGGGATTTCGTTCCAATTCACATTCCAAGTAATACTCGGCATGCTAATTACATTGCCGGTTGCCAAATTGCATTATCTCTTATAGTTTCCGAGATATGGACTATCGATAATTTACACCTTAGGCTCTGCTTCTAACTTGGGCCCAAATTGTAAAATGGTCTTATCTATTGGCGATTTCGTTCCAATTCACATTCCAAGTAATATTCGGCATGCTAATTACATTGCCGGTTGCCAAATTGCATTAACTCTTATAGTTTCCGAGATATGGACTATCGATAATTTACACCTTAGGCTCTGCTTCTAACTTGGGCCCAAATTGTAAAATGGTCTTATCTATTGGCGATTTCGTTCCAATTCACATTCCAAGTAATATTCGGCAGGCTAATTACATTGCCGGTTGCCAAATTGCATTATCTCTTATAGTTTCCGAGATATGGACTATCGATAATTTACACCATAGGCTCTGCTTATAACTTGGGCCCAAATTGTAAAATGGTCTTATCTATTGGCGATTTCGTTGAAATTCACATTCCAAGTAATATTCGGCATGCTAATTACATTACCGGTTGCCAAATTGCATTATCTCTTATAGTTTCCGAGATATGGACTATCGATAATTTACACCTTAGGCTCTGCTTCTAACTTGGGCCCAAATTGTAAAATGGTCTTATCTATTGGCGATTTCGTTCCAATTCACATTCCAAGTAATATTCGGCATGCTAATTACATTGCCGGTTGCCAAATTGCATTATCTCTTATAGTTTCCGAGATATGGACTATCGATAATTTATACCTTAGGCTCTGCTTCTAACTTGGGCCCAAATTGTAAAATGGTCTTATCTATTGGCGATTTCGTTCCAATTCACATTCCAAGTAATATTCGGCATGCTAATTACATTGCCGGTTGCCAAATTGCATTATCTCTTATAGTTTCCGAGATATGGACTATCGATAATTTACACCTTAGGCTCTGCTTCTAACTTGGGCCCAAATTGTAAAATGGTCTTATCTATTGGCGATTTCGTCCCAATTCACATTCCAAGTGATATTCGGCATGCTAATTACATTGCCGGTTGCGAAATTGCATTATCTCTTATAGTTTCTGAGATATGGACTATCAATAATTTACACCTTAGGCTCTGCTTCTAACTTGGGCCCAAATTGTAAAATGGTCTTATCTATTGGCGATTTCGTTCCAATTCACATTCCAAGTAATATTCGGCATGCTAATTACATTGCCGGTTGCCAAATTGCATTATCTCTTATAGTTTCCGAGATATGGACTATCGATAATTTACACCTTAGGCTCTGCATCTAACTCGGGCCCAAATTGTAAAATGGTCTTATCTATTGGCGATTTCGTTCCAATTCACATTCCAAGTAATATTCGGCATGCAAAATTACATTGCCGGTTGCCAAATTGCATTATCTCTTATAGTTTCCGAGATATGGACTATCAATAATTTACACCTTAGGCTCTGCTTCTAACTTGGGCCCAAATTGTAAAATGGTCTTATCTATTGGCGATTTCGTTCCAATTCACATTCCAAGTAATATTCGGCATGCTAATTACATTGCCGGTTGCCAAATTGCATTATCTCTTATAGTTTCCGAGATATGGACTATCGATAATTTACACCTTAGGCTCTGCTTCTAACTTGGGCCCAAATTGTAAAATGGCCTTATCTATTGGCGATTTCGTTCCAATTCACATTCCAAGTAATATTCGGCATGCTAATTACATTGCCGGTTGCCAAATTGCATTATCTCTTATAGTTTCCGAGATATGGACTATCGATAATTTACACATTAGGCTCTGCTTCTAACTTGGGCCCAAATTATAAAATGGTCTTATCTATTGGCGATTTCGTTCCAATTCACATTCCAAGTAATATTCGGCATGCTAATTACATTGCCGGTTGCCAAATTGCATTATCTCTTATAGTTTCCGAGATATGGACTATCGATAATTTACACCTTAGGCTCTGCTTCTAACTTGGGCCCAAATTGTAAAATGGTCTTATCTATTGGCGATTTCGTCCCAATTCACATTCCAAGTGATATTCGGCATGCTAATTACATTGCCGGTTGCGAAATTGCATTATCTCTTATAGTTTCTGAGATATGGACTATCAATAATTTACACCTTAGGCTCTGCTTCTAACTTGGGCCCAAATTGTAAAATGGTCTTATCTATTGGCGATTTCGTTCCAATTCACATTCCAAGTAATATTCGGCATGCTAATTACATTGCCGGTTGCCAAATTGCATTATCTCTTATAGTTTCCGAGATATGGACTATCGATAATTTACACCTTAGGCTCTGCATCTAACTTGGGCCCAAATTGTAAAATGGTCTTATCTATTGGCGATTTCGTTCCAATTCACATTCCAAGTAATATTCGGCATGCAAAATTACATTGCCGGTTGCCAAATTGCATTATCTCTTATAGTTTCCGAGATATGGACTATCAATAATTTACACCTTAGGCTCTGCTTCTAACTTGGGCCCAAATTGTAAAATGGTCTTATCTATTGGCGATTTCGTTCCAATTCACATTCCAAGTAATATTCGGCATGCTAATTACATTGCCGGTTGCCAAATTGCATTATCTCTTATAGTTTCCGAGATATGGACTATCGATAATTTACACCTTAGGCTCTGCTTCTAACTTGGGCCCAAATTGTAAAATGGCCTTATCTATTGGCGATTTCGTTCCAATTCACATTCCAAGTAATATTCGGCATGCTAATTACATTGCCGGTTGCCAAATTGCATTATCTCTTATAGTTTCCGAGATATGGACTATCGATAATTTACACCTTAGGCTCTGCTTCTAACTTGGGCCCAAATTGTAAAATGGTCTTATCTATTGGCGATTTCGTTCCAATTCACATTCCAAGTAATATTCGGCATGCTAATTACATTGCCGGTTGCCAAATTGCATTATCTCTTATAGTTTCCGAGATATGGACTATCGATAATTTACACCTTAGGCTCTGCTTCTAACTTGGGCCCAAATTGTAAAATGGTCTTATCTATTGGCGATTTCGTCCCAATTCACATTCCAAGTGATATTCGGCATGCTAATTACATTGCCGATTGCGAAATTGCATTATCTCTTATAGTTTCCGAGATATGGACTATCAATAATTTACACCTTAGGCTCTGCTTCTAACTTGGGCCCAAATTGTAAAATGGTCTTATCTATTGGCGATTTCGTTCCAATTCACATTCCAAGTAATATTCGGCATGCTAATTACATTGCCGGTTGCCAAATTGCATTATCTCTTATAGTTTCCGAGATATGGACTATCGATAATTTACACCTTAGGCTCTGCTTCTAACTTGGGCCCAAATTGTAATATGGTCTTATCTATTGGCGATTTCGTTCCAATTCACATTCCAAGTAATACTCGGCATGCTAATTACATTGCCGGTTGCCAAATTGCATTATCTCTTATAGTTTCCGAGATATGGACTATCGATAATTTACACCTTAGGCTCTGCTTCTAACTTGGGCCCAAATTGTAAAGTGGTCTTATCTATTGGCGATTTCGTTCCAATTCACATTCCAAGTAATATTCGGCATGCTAATTACATTGCCGGTTGCCAAATTGCATTATCTCTTATAGTTTCCGAGATATGGACTATCGATAATTTACACCTTAGGCTCTGCTTCTAACTTGGGCCCAAATTGTAAAATGGTCTTATCTATTGGCGATTTCGTTCCAATTCACACTCCAAGTAATATTCGGCATGCTAATTACATTGCCGGTTGCGAAATTGCATTATCTCTTATAGTTTCCGAGATATGGACTATCGATAATTTACACCTTAGGCTCTGCTTCTAACTTGGGCCCAAATTGTAAAATGGTCTTATCTATTGGCGATTTCGTTCCAATTCACATTCCAAGTAATATTCGGCATGCTAATTACATTGCCGGTTGCCAAATTGCATTATCTCTTATAGTTTCCGAGATATGGACTATCGATAATTTACACCTTAGGCTCTGCTTCTAACTTGGGCCCAAATTGTAAAATGGTCTTATCTATTGGCGATTTCGTTCCAATTCACATTCCAAGTAATATTCGGCATGCTAATTACATTGCCGGTTGCCAAATTGCATTATCTCTTATAGTTTCCGAGATATGGACTATCGATAATTTATACCTTAGGCTCTGCTTCTAACTTGGGCCCAAATTATAAAATGGTCTTATCTATTGGCGATTTCGTTCCAATTCACATTCCAAGTAATATTCGGCATGCTAATTACATTGCCGGTTGCCAAATTGCATTATCTCTTATAGTTTCCGAGATATGGACTATCGATAATTTACACCTTAGGCTCTGCTTCTAACTTGGGCCCAAATTGTAAAATGGTCTTATCTATTGGCGATTTCGTCCCAATTCACATTCCAAGTGATATTCGGCATGCTAATTACATTGCCGGTTGCGAAATTGCATTATCTCTTATAGTTTCTGAGATATGGACTATCAATAATTTACACCTTGGGCTCTGCTTCTAACTTGGGCCCAAATTGTAAAATGGTCTTATCTATTGGCGATTTCGTTCCAATTCACATTCCAAGTAATATTCGGCATGCTAATTACATTGCCGGTTGCCAAATTGCATTATCTCTTATAGTTTCCGAGATATGGACTATCGATAATTTACACCTTAGGCTCTGCATCTAACTTGGGCCCAAATTGTAAAATGGTCTTATCTATTGGCGATTTCGTTCCAATTCACATTCCAAGTAATATTCGGCATGCAAAATTACATTGCCGGTTGCCAAATTGCATTATCTCTTATAGTTTCCGAGATATGGACTATCAATAATTTACACCTTAGGCTCTGCTTCTAACTTGGGCCCAAATTGTAAAATGGTCTTATCTATTGGCGATTTCGTTCCAATTCACATTCCAAGTAATATTCGGCATGCTAATTACATTGCCGGTTGCCAAATTGCATTATCTCTTATAGTTTCCGAGATATGGACTATCGATAATTTACACCTTAGGCTCTGCTTCTAACTTGGGCCCAAATTGTAAAATGGCCTTATCTATTGGCGATTTCGTTCCAATTCACATTCCAAGTAATATTCGGCATGCTAATTACATTGCCGGTTGCCAAATTGCATTATCTCTTATAGTTTCCGAGATATGGACTATCGATAATTTACACCTTAGGCTCTGCTTCTAACTTGGGCCCAAATTGTAAAATGGTCTTATCTAGTGGCGATTTCGTTCCAATTCACATTCCAAGTAATATTCGGCATGCTAATTACATTGCCGGTTGCCAAATTGCATTATCTCTTATAGTTTCCGAGATATGGACTATCGATAATTTACACCTTAGGCTCTGCTTCTAACTTGGGCCCAAATTGTAAAATGGTCTTATCTATTGGCGATTTCGTCCCAATTCACATTCCAAGTGATATTCGGCATGCTAATTACATTGCCGATTGCGAAATTGCATTATCTCTTATAGTTTCCGAGATATGGACTATCAATAATTTACACCTTAGGCTCTGCTTCTAACTTGGGCCCAAATTGTAAAATGGTCTTATCTATTGGCGATTTCGTTCCAATTCACATTCCAAGTAATATTCGGCATGCTAATTACATTGCCGGTTGCCAAATTGCATTATCTCTTATAGTTTCCGAGATATGGACTATCGATAATTTACACCTTAGGCTCTGCTTCTAACTTGGGCCCAAATTGTAATATGGTCTTATCTATTGGCGATTTCGTTCCAATTCACATTCCAAGTAATACTCGGCATGCTAATTACATTGCCGGTTGCCAAATTGCATTATCTCTTATAGTTTCCGAGATATGGACTATCGATAATTTACACCTTAGGCTCTGCTTCTAACTTGGGCCCAAATTGTAAAATGGTCTTATCTATTGGCGATTTCGTTCCAATTCACATTCCAAGTAATATTCGGCATGCTAATTACATTGCCGGTTGCCAAATTGCATTATCTCTTATAGTTTCCGAGATATGGACTATCGATAATTTACACCTTAGGCTCTGCTTCTAACTTGGGCCCAAATTGTAAAATGGTCTTATCTATTGGCGATTTCGTTCCAATTCACACTCCAAGTAATATTCGGCATGCTAATTACATTGCCGGTTGCGAAATTGCATTATCTCTTATAGTTTCCGAGATATGGACTATCAATAATTTACACCTTAGGCTCTGCTTCTAACTTGGGCCCAAATTGTAAAATGGTCTTATCTATTGGCGATTTCGTTCCAATTCACATTCCAAGTAAGATTCGGCATGCTAATTACATTGCCGGTTGCCAAATTGCATTATCTCTTATAGTTTCCGAGATATGGACTATCGATAATTTACACCTTAGCCTCTGCTTCTAACTTGGGCCCAAATTGTAAAATGGTCTTATCTATTGGCGTTTTCGTTCCAATTCACATTCCAAGTAATACTCGGCATGCTAATTACATTGCCGGTTGCCAAATTGCATTATCTCTTATAGTTTCCGAGATATGGACTATCGATAATTTACACCTTAGGCTCTGCTTCTAACTTGGGCCCAAATTGTAAAGTGGTCTTATCTATTGGCGATTTCGTTCCAATTCACATTCCAAGTAATATTCGGCATGCTAATTACATTGCCGGTTGCCAAATTGCATTATCTCTTATAGTTTCCGAGATATGGACTATCGATAATTTACACCTTAGGCTCTGCTTCTAACTTGGGCCCAAATTGTAAAATGGTCTTATCTATTGGCGATTTCGTTCCAATTCACACTCCAAGTAATATTCGGCATGCTAATTACATTGCCGGTTGCGAAATTGCATTATCTCTTATAGTTTCCGAGATATGGACTATCGATAATTTACACCTTAGGCTCTGCTTCTAACTTGGGCCCAAATTGTAATATGGTCTTATCTATTGGCGATTTCGTTCCAATTCACATTCCAAGTAATACTCGGCATGCTAATTACATTGCCGGTTGCCAAATTGCATTATCTCTTATAGTTTCCGAGATATGGACTATCGATAATTTACACCTTAGGCTCTGCTTCTAACTTGGGCCCAAATTGTAAAGTGGTCTTATCTATTGGCGATTTCGTTCCAATTCACATTCCAAGTAATATTCGGCATGCTAATTACATTGCCGGTTGCCAAATTGCATTATCTCTTATAGTTTCCGAGATATGGACTATCGATAATTTACACCTTAGGCTCTGCTTCTAACTTGGGCCCAAATTGTAAAATGGTCTTATCTATTGGCGATTTCGTTCCAATTCACACTCCAAGTAATATTCGGCATGCTAATTACATTGCCGGTTGCGAAATTGCATTATCTCTTATAGTTTCCGAGATATGGACTATCGATAATTTACACCTTAGGCTCTGCTTCTAACTTGGGCCCAAATTGTAAAATGGTCTTATCTATTGGCGATTTCGTTCCAATTCACATTCCAAGTAATATTCGGCATGCTAATTACATTGCCGGTTGCCAAATTGCATTATCTCTTATAGTTTCCGAGATATGGACTATCGATAATTTACACCTTAGGCTCTGCTTCTAACTTGGGCCCAAATTGTAAAATGGTCTTATCTATTGGCGATTTCGTTCCAATTCACATTCCAAGTAATATTCGGCATGCTAATTACATTGCCGGTTGCCAAATTGCATTATCTCTTATAGTTTCCGAGATATGGACTATCGATAATTTATACCTTAGGCTCTGCTTCTAACTTGGGCCCAAATTATAAAATGGTCTTATCTATTGGCGATTTCGTTCCAATTCACATTCCAAGTAATATTCGGCATGCTAATTACATTGCCGGTTGCCAAATTGCATTATCTCTTATAGTTTCCGAGATATGGACTATCGATAATTTACACCTTAGGCTCTGCTTCTAACTTGGGCCCAAATTGTAAAATGGTCTTATCTATTGGCGATTTCGTCCCAATTCACATTCCAAGTGATATTCGGCATGCTAATTACATTGCCGGTTGCGAAATTGCATTATCTCTTATAGTTTCTGAGATATGGACTATCAATAATTTACACCTTGGGCTCTGCTTCTAACTTGGGCCCAAATTGTAAAATGGTCTTATCTATTGGCGATTTCGTTCCAATTCACATTCCAAGTAATATTCGGCATGCTAATTACATTGCCGGTTGCCAAATTGCATTATCTCTTATAGTTTCCGAGATATGGACTATCGATAATTTACACCTTAGGCTCTGCATCTAACTTGGGCCCAAATTGTAAAATGGTCTTATCTATTGGCGATTTCGTTCCAATTCACATTCCAAGTAATATTCGGCATGCAAAATTACATTGCCGGTTGCCAAATTGCATTATCTCTTATAGTTTCCGAGATATGGACTATCAATAATTTACACCTTAGGCTCTGCTTCTAACTTGGGCCCAAATTGTAAAATGGTCTTATCTATTGGCGATTTCGTTCCAATTCACATTCCAAGTAATATTCGGCATGCTAATTACATTGCCGGTTGCCAAATTGCATTATCTCTTATAGTTTCCGAGATATGGACTATCGATAATTTACACCTTAGGCTCTGCTTCTAACTTGGGCCCAAATTGTAAAATGGCCTTATCTATTGGCGATTTCGTTCCAATTCACATTCCAAGTAATATTCGGCATGCTAATTACATTGCCGGTTGCCAAATTGCATTATCTCTTATAGTTTCCGAGATATGGACTATCGATAATTTACACCTTAGGCTCTGCTTCTAACTTGGGCCCAAATTGTAAAATGGTCTTATCTATTGGCGATTTCGTTCCAATTCACATTCCAAGTAATATTCGGCATGCTAATTACATTGCCGGTTGCCAAATTGCATTATCTCTTATAGTTTCCGAGATATGGACTATCGATAATTTGCACCTTAGGCTCTGCTTCTAACTTGGGCCCAAATTGTAAAATGGTCTTATCTATTGGCGATTTCGTCCCAATTCACATTCCAAGTGATATTCGGCATGCTAATTACATTGCCGATTGCGAAATTGCATTATCTCTTATAGTTTCCGAGATATGGACTATCAATAATTTACACCTTAGGCTCTGCTTCTAACTTGGGCCCAAATTGTAAAATGGTCTTATCTATTGGCGATTTCGTTCCAATTCACATTCCAAGTAATATTCGGCATGCTAATTACATTGCCGGTTGCCAAATTGCATTATCTCTTATAGTTTCCGAGATATGGACTATCGATAATTTACACCTTAGGCTCTGCTTCTAACTTGGGCCCAAATTGTAATATGGTCTTATCTATTGGCGATTTCGTTCCAATTCACATTCCAAGTAATACTCGGCATGCTAATTACATTGCCGGTTGCCAAATTGCATTATCTCTTATAGTTTCCGAGATATGGACTATCGATAATTTACACCTTAGGCTCTGCTTCTAACTTGGGCCCAAATTGTAAAATGGTCTTATCTATTGGCGATTTCGTTCCAATTCACATTCCAAGTAATATTCGGCATGCTAATTACATTGCCGGTTGCCAAATTGCATTATCTCTTATAGTTTCCGAGATATGGACTATCGATAATTTACACCTTAGGCTCTGCTTCTAACTTGGGCCCAAATTGTAAAATGGTCTTATCTATTGGCGATTTCGTTCCAATTCACACTCCAAGTAATATTCGGCATGCTAATTACATTGCCGGTTGCGAAATTGCATTATCTCTTATAGTTTCCGAGATATGGACTATCAATAATTTACACCTTAGGCTCTGCTTCTAACTTGGGCCCAAATTGTAAAATGGTTTTATCTATTGGCGATTTCGTTCCAATTCACATTCCAAGTAAGATTCGGCATGCTAATTACATTGCCGGTTGCCAAATTGCATTATCTCTTATAGTTTCCGAGATATGGACTATCGATAATTTACACCTTAGCCTCTGCTTCTAACTTGGGCCCAAATTGTAAAATGGTCTTATCTATTGGCGTTTTCGTTCCAATTCACATTCCAAGTAATATTCGGCATGCTAATTACATTGCCGGTTGCCAAATTGCATTATCTCTTATAGTTTCCGAGCTATGGACTATCGATAATTTACACCTTAGGCTCTGCTTCTAACTTGGGCCCAAATTGTAAAATGGTCTTATCTATTGGCGATTTCGTTCCAATTCACATTCCAAGTAATATTCGGCATGCTAATTACATTGCCGGTTGCCAAATTGCATTAACTCTTATAGTTTCCGAGATATGGACTATCGATAATTTACACCTTAGGCTCTGCTTCTAACTTGGGCCCAAATTGTAAAATGGTCTTATCTATTGGCGATTTCGTTCCAATTCACATTCCAAGTAATATTCGGCATGCTAATTACATTGCCGGTTGCCAAATTGCATTATCTCTTATAGTTTCCGAGATATGGACTATCGATAATTTACACCATAGGCTCTGCTTCTAACTTGGGCCCAAATTGTAAAATGGTCTTATCTATTGGCGATTTCGTTCTAATTCACATTCCAAGTAATATTCGGCATGCTAATTACATTGCCGGTTGCCAAATTGCATTATCTCTTATAGTTTCCGAGATATGGACTATCGATAATTTACACCATAGGCTCTGCTTATAACTTGGGCCCAAATTGTAAAATGGTCTTATCTATTGGCGATTTCGTTGAAATTCACATTCCAAGTAATATTCGGCATGCTAATTACATTACCGGTTGCCAAATTGCATTATCTCTTATAGTTTCCGAGATATGGACTATCGATAATTTACACCTTAGGCTCTGCTTCTAACTTGGGCCCAAATTGTAAAATGGTCTTATCTATTGGCGATTTCGTTCCAATTCACATTCCAAGTAATATTCGGCATGCTAATTACATTGCCGGTTGCCAAATTGCATTATCTCTTATAGTTTCCGAGATATGGACTATCGATAATTTATACCTTAGGCTCTGCTTCTAACTTGGGCCCAAATTGTAAAATGGTCTTATCTATTGGCGATTTCGTCCCAATTCACATTCCAAGTGATATTCGGCATGCTAATTACATTGCCGGTTGCGAAATTGCATTATCTCTTATAGTTTCTGAGATATGGACTATCAATAATTTACACCTTAGGCTCTGCTTCTAACTTGGGCCCAAATTGTAAAATGGTCTTATCTATTGGCGATTTCGTTCCAATTCACATTCCAAGTAATATTCGGCATGCTAATTACATTGCCGGTTGCCAAATTGCATTATCTCTTATAGTTTCCGAGATATGGACTATCGATAATTTACACCTTAGGCTCTGCTTCTAACTTGGGCCCAAATTGTAAAATGGTCTTATCTATTGGCGATTTCGTTCCAATTCACATTCCAAGTAATATTCGGCATGCTAATTACATTGCCGGTTGCCAAATTGCATTATCTCTTATAGTTTCCGAGATATGGACTATCGATAATTTACACCTTAGGCTCTGCTTCTAACTTGGGCCCAAATTGTAAAATGGCCTTATCTATTGGCGATTTCGTTCCAATTCACATTCCAAGTAATATTCGGCATGCTAATTACATTGCCGGTTGCCAAATTGCATTATCTCTTATAGTTTCCGAGATATGGACTATCGATAATTTACACCTTAGGCTCTGCTTCTAACTTGGGCCCAAATTGTAAAATGGTCTTATCTATTGGCGATTTCGTTCCAATTCACATTCCAAGTAATATTCGGCATGCTAATTACATTGCCGGTTGCCAAATTGCATTATCTCTTATAGTTTCCGAGATATGGACTATCGATAATTTACACCTTAGGCTCTGCTTCTAACTTGGGCCCAAATTGTAAAATGGTCTTATCTATTGGCGATTTCGTCCCAATTCACATTCCAAGTGATATTCGGCATGCTAATTACATTGCCGATTGCGAAATTGCATTATCTCTTATAGTTTCCGAGATATGGACTATCAATAATTTACACCTTAGGCTCTGCTTCTAACTTGGGCCCAAATTGTAAAATGGTCTTATCTATTGGCGATTTCGTTCCAATTCACATTCCAAGTAATATTCGGCATGCTAATTACATTGCCGGTTGCCAAATTGCATTATCTCTTATAGTTTCCGAGATATGGACTATCGATAATTTACACCTTAGGCTCTGCTTCTAACTTGGGCCCAAATTGTAATATGGTCTTATCTATTGGGGATTTCGTTCCAATTCACATTCCAAGTAATACTCGGCATGCTAATTACATTGCCGGTTGCCAAATTGCATTATCTCTTATAGTTTCCGAGATATGGACTATCGATAATTTACACCTTAGGCTCTGCTTCTAACTTGGGCCCAAATTGTAAAATGGTCTTATCTATTGGCGATTTCGTTCCAATTCACATTCCAAGTAATATTCGGCATGCTAATTACATTGCCGGTTGCCAAATTGCATTATCTCTTATAGTTTCCGAGATATGGACTATCGATAATTTACACCTTAGGCTCTGCTTCTAACTTGGGCCCAAATTGTAAAATGGTCTTATCTATTGGCGATTTCGTTCCAATTCACACTCCAAGTAATATTCGGCATGCTAATTACATTGCCGGTTGCGAAATTGCATTATCTCTTATAGTTTCCGAGATATGGACTATCAATAATTTACACCTTAGGCTCTGCTTCTAACTTGGGCCCAAATTGTAAAATGGTCTTATCTATTGGCGATTTCGTTCCAATTCACATTCCAAGTAAGATTCGGCATGCTAATTACATTGCCGGTTGCCAAATTGCATTATCTCTTATAGTTTCCGAGATATGGACTATCGATAATTTACACCTTAGCCTCTGCTTCTAACTTGGGCCCAAATTGTAAAATGGTCTTATCTATTGGCGTTTTCGTTCCAATTCACATTCCAAGTAATATTCGGCATGCTAATTACATTGCCGGTTGCCAAATTGCATTATCTCTTATAGTTTCCGAGATATGGACTATCGATAATTTACACCTTAGGCTCTGCTTCTAACTTGGGCCCAAATTGTAAAATGGTCTTCTCTATTGGCGATTTCGTTCCAATTCACATTCCAAGTAATATTCGGCATGCTAATTACATTGCCGGTTGCCAAATTGCATTATCTCTTATAGTTTCCGAGATATGGACTATCGATAATTTACACCTTAGGCTCTGCTTCTAACTTGGGCCCAAATTGTAAAATGGTCTTATCTATTGGCGATTTCGTTCCAATTCACATTCCAAGTAATATTCGGCATGCTAATTACATTGCCGGTTGCCAAATTGCATTATCTCTTATAGTTTCCGAGATATGGACTATCGGTAATTTACACCTTAGGCTCTGCTTCTAACTTGTGCCCAAATTGTAAAATGGTCTTATCTATTGGCGATTTCGTTCCAATTCACATTCCAAGTAATATCCGGCATGCTAATTACATTGCCGGTTGCCAAATTGAATTATCTCTTATAGTTTCCGAGATATGGACTATCGATAATTTACACCTTAGGCTCTGCTTCTAACTTGGGCCCAAATTGTAAAATGGTCTTACCTATTGGCGATTTCGTTCCAATTCACATTCCAAGTAATATTCGGCATGCTAATTACATTGCCGGTTGCCAAATTGCATTATCTCTTATAGTTTCCGAGATATGGACTATCGATAATTTACACCTTAGGCTCTGCTTCTAACTTGGGCCCAAATTGTAAAATGGTCTTATCTATTGGCGATTTCGTTCCAATTCACATTCCAAGTAATATTCGGCATGCTAATTACATTGCCGGTTGCCAAATTGCATTATCTCTTATGGTTTCCGAGATATGGACTATCGATAATTTACATCTTAGGCTCTGCTTCTAACTTGGGCCCAAATTGTAAAATCGTCTTATCTATTGGCGATTTAGTTCCAATTCACATTCCAAGTAATATTCGGCATGCTAATTACATTGCCGGTTGTCAAATTGCATTATCTCTTATAGTTTCCGAGATATGGACTATCGATAATTTACACCTTAGGCTCTGCTTCTAACTTGGGCCCAAATTGTAAAATGGTCTTATCCATTGGCGATTTCGTTCCAATTCACATTCCAAGTAATATCCGGCATGCTAATTACATTGCCGGTTGCCAAATTGAATTATCTCTTATAGTTTCCGAGATATGGACTATCGATAATTTACATCTTAGGCTCTGCTTCTAACTTGGGCCCAAATTGTAAAATGGTCTTATCTATTGGCGATTTCGTTCCAATTCACATTCCAAGTAATATTCGGCATGCTAATTACATTGCCGGTTGCCAAATTGCATTATCTCTTATAGTTTCCGAGATATGGACTATCGATAATTTACACCTTAGGCTCTGCTTCTAACTTGGGCCCAAATTGTAAAATGGTCTTATCTATTGGCGATTTCGTCCCAATTCACATTCCAAGTGATATTCGGCATGCTAATTACATTGCCGGTTGCGAAATTGCATTATCTCTTATAGTTTCCGAGATATGGACTATCAATAATTTACACCTTAGGCTCTGCTTCTAACTTGGGCCCAAATTGTAAAATGGTCTTATCTATTGGCGATTTCGTTCCAATTCACATTCCAAGTAATATTCGGCATGCTAATTACATTGCCGGTTGCCAAATTGCATTATCTCTTATAGTTTCCGAAATATGGACTATCGATAATTTACACCTTAGGCTCTGCTTCTAACTTGGACCCAAATTGTAAAATGGTCTTATCTATTGGCGATTTCGTTCCAATTCACATTCCAAGTAATATTCGGCATGCTAGTTACATTGCCGGTTGCCAAATTGCATTATCTCTTATAGTTTCCGAGATATGGACTATCGATAATTTACACCTTAGGCTCTGCTTCTAACTTGGGCCCAAATTGTAAAATGGTCTTATCTATTGGCGATTTCGTTCCAATTCACACTCCAAGTCATATTCGGCATGCTAATTACATTGCCGGTTGCGAAATTGCATTATCTCTTATAGTTTCCGAGATATGGACTATCGATAATTTACACCTTAGGCTCTGCTTCTAACTTGGGCCCAAATTGTAAAATGGTCTTATCTATTGGCGTTTTCGTTCCAATTCACATTCCAAGTAATATTCGGCATGCTAATTACATTGCCGGTTGCCAAATTGCATTATCTCTTATAGTTTCCGAGATATGGACTATCGATAATTTACACCTTAGGCTCTGCTTCTAACTTGGGCCCAAATTGTAAAATGGTCTTATCTATTGGCGATTTCGTTCCAATTCACATTCCAAGTAATATTCGGCATGCTAATTACATTGCCGGTTGCCAAATTGCATTATCTCTTATAGTTTCCGAGATATGGACTATCGATAATTTACACCTTAGGCTCTGCTTCTAACTTGGGCCCAAATTGTAAAATGGTCTTATCTATTGGCGATTTCGTCCCAATTCACATTCCAAGTGATATTCGGCATGCTAATTACATTGCCGGTTGCGAAATTGCATTATCTCTTATAGTTTCCGAGATATGGACTATCAATAATTTACACCTTAGGCTCTGCTTCTAACTTGGGCCCAAATTGTAAAATGGTCTTATCTATTGGCGATTTCGTTCCAATTCACATTCCAAGTAATATTCGGCATGCTAATTACATTGCCGGTTGCCAAATTGCATTATCTCTTATAGTTTCCGAGATATGGACTATCGATAATTTACACCTTAGGCTCTGCTTCTAACTTGGACCCAAATTGTAAAATGGTCTTATCTATTGGCGATTTCGTTCCAATTCACATTCCAAGTAATATTCGGCATGCTAATTACATTGCCGGTTGCCAAATTGCATTATCTCTTATAGTTTCCGAGATATGGACTATCGATAATTTACACCTTAGGCTCTGCTTCTAACTTGGGCCCAAATTGTAAAATGGTCTTATCTATTGGCGATTTCGTTCCAATTCACATTCCAAGTAATATTCGGCATGCTAATTACATTGCCGGTTGCCAAATTGCATTATCTCTTATAGTTTCCGAGATATGGACTATCGATAATTTACACCTTAGGCTCTGCTTCTAACTTGGGATCAAATTGTAAAATGGTCTTATCTATTGGCGTTTTCGTTCCAATTCACATTCCAAGTAATATTCGGCATGCTAATTACATTGCCGGTTGCCAAATTGCATTATCTCTTATAGTTTCCGAGATATGGACTATCGATAATTTACACCTTAGGCTCTGCTTCTAACTTGGGCCCAAATTGTAAAATGGTCTTCTCTATTGGCGATTTCGTTCCAATTCACATTCCAAGTAATATTCGGCATGCTAATTACATTGCCGGTTGCCAAATTGCATTATCTCTTATAGTTTCCGAGATATGGACTATCGATAATTTACACCTTAGGCTCTGCTTCTAACTTGGGCCCAAATTGTAAAATGGTCTTATCTATTGGCGTTTTTGTTCCAATTCACATTCCAAGTAATATTCGGCATCCTAACTACATTGCCGGTTGCCAAATTGCATTATCTCTTATAGTTTCCGAGATATGGACTATCGATAATTTACACCTTAGGCTCTGCTTCTAACTTGGGCCCAAATTGTAAAATGGTCTTCTCTATTGGCGATTTCGTTCCAATTCACATTCCAAGTAATATTCGGCATGCTAATTACATTGCCGGTTGCCAAATTGCATTATCTCTTATAGTTTCCGAGATATGGACTATCGATAATTTACACCTTAGGCTCTGCTTCTAACTTGGGCCCAAATTGTAAAATGGTCTTCTCTATTGGCGATTTCGTTCCAATTCACATTCCAAGTAATATTCGGCACGCTAATTACATTGCCGGTTGTCAAATTGCATTATCTCTTATAGTTTCCGAGATATGGACTATCGATAATTTACACCTTAGGCTCTGCTTCTAACTTGGGCCCAAATTGTAAAATGGTCTTCTCTATTGGCGATTTCGTTCCAATTCACATTCCAAGTAATATTCGGCATGCTAATTACATTGCCGGTTGCCAAATTGCATTATCTCTTATAGTTTCCGAGATATGGACTATCGATAATTTACACCTTAGGCTCTGCTTTTAACTTGGGCCCAAATTGTAAAATCGTCTTATCTATTGGCGATTTCGTTCCAATTCACATTCCAAGTAATATTCGGCATGCTAATTACATTGCCGGTTGCCAAATTGCATTATCTCTTATAGTTTCCGAGATATGGACTATCGGTAATTTACACCTTAGGCTCTGCTTCTAACTTGGGCCCAAATTGTAAAATGGTCTTATCTATTGGCGATTTCGTTCCAATTCACATTCCAAGTAATATCCGGCATGCTAATTACATTGCCGGTTGCCAAATTGAATTATCTCTTATAGTTTCCGAGATATGGACTATCGATAATTTACACCTTAGGCTCTGCTTCTAACTTGGGCCCAAATTGTAAAATGGTCTTACCTATTGGCGATTTCGTTCCAATTCACAATCCAAGTAATATTCGGCATGCTAATTACATTGCCGGTTGCCAAATTGCATTATCTCTTATAGTTTCCGAGATATGGACTATCGATAATTTACACCTTAGGCTCTGCTTCTAACTTGGGCCCAAATTGTAAAATGGTCTTATCTATTGGCGATTTCGTTCCAATTCACATTCCAAGTAATATTCGGCATGCTAATTACATTGCCGGTTGCCAAATTGCATTATCTCTTATAGTTTCCGAGATATGGACTATCGATAATTTACATGTTAGGCTCTGCTTCTAACTTGGGCCCAAATTGTAAAATCGTCTTATCTATTGGCGATTTCGTTCCAATTCACATTCCAAGTAATATTCGGCATGCTAATTACATTGCCGGTTGCCAAATTGCATTATCTCTTATAGTTTCCGAGATATGGACTATCGATAATTTACACCTTAGGCTCTGCTTCTAACTTGGGCCCAAATTGTAAAATGGTCTTATCTATTGGCGATTTCGTTCCAATTCACATTCCAAGTAATATTCGGCATGCTAATTACATTGCCGGTTGCCAAATTGCATTATCTCTTATAGTTTCCGAGATATGGACTATCGGTAATTTACACCTTAGGCTCTGCTTCTAACTTGTGCCCAAATTGTAAAATGGTCTTATCTATTGGCGATTTCGTTCCAATTCACATTCCAAGTAATATCCGGCATGCTAATTACATTGCCGGTTGCCAAATTGAATTATCTCTTATAGTTTCCGAGATATGGACTATCGATAATTTACACCTTAGGCTCTGCTTCTAACTTGGGCCCAAATTGTAAAATGGTCTTACCTATTGGCGATTTCGTTCCAATTCACATTCCAAGTAATATTCGGCATGCTAATTACATTGCCGGTTGCCAAATTGCATTATCTCTTATAGTTTCCGAGATATGGACTATCGATAATTTACACCTTAGGCTCTGCTTCTAACTTGGGCCCAAATTGTAAAATGGTCTTATCTATTGGCGATTTCGTTCCAATTCACATTCCAAGTAATATTCGGCATGCTAATTACATTGCCGGTTGCCAAATTGCATTATCTCTTATGGTTTCCGAGATATGGACTATCGATAATTTACATCTTAGGCTCTGCTTCTAACTTGGGCCCAAATTGTAAAATCGTCTTATCTATTGGCGATTTAGTTCCAATTCACATTCCAAGTAATATTCGGCATGCTAATTACATTGCCGGTTGTCAAATTGCATTATCTCTTATAGTTTCCGAGATATGGACTATCGATAATTTACACCTTAGGCTCTGCTTCTAACTTGGGCCCAAATTGTAAAATGGTCTTATCCATTGGCGATTTCGTTCCAATTCACATTCCAAGTAATATCCGGCATGCTAATTACATTGCCGGTTGCCAAATTGAATTATCTCTTATAGTTTCCGAGATATGGACTATCGATAATTTACACCTTAGGCTCTGCTTCTAACTTGGACCCAAATTGTAAAATGGTCTTATCTATTGGCGATTTCGTTCCAATTCACATTCCAAGTAATATTCGGCATGCTAGTTACATTGCCGGTTGCCAAATTGCATTATCTCTTATAGTTTCCGAGATATGGACTATCGATAATTTACACCTTAGGCTCTGCTTCTAACTTGGGCCCAAATTGTAAAATGGTCTTATCTATTGGCGATTTCGTTCCAATTCACATTCCAAGTAATATTCGGCATGCTAATTACATTGCCGGTTGCCAAATTGCATTATCTCTTATAGTTTCCGAGATATGGACTATCGATAATTTACACCTTAGGCTCTGCTTCTAACTTGGGCCCAAATTGTAAAATGGTCTTATCTATTGGCGTTTTCGTTCCAATTCACATTCCAAGTAATATTCGGCATGCTAATTACATTGCCGGTTGCCAAATTGCATTATCTCTTATAGTTTCCGAGATATGGACTATCGATAATTTACACCTTAGGCTCTGCTTCTAACTTGGGCCCAAATTGTAAAATGGTCTTATCTATTGGCGATTTCGTTCCAATTCACATTCCAAGTAATATTCGGCATGCTAATTACATTGCCGGTTGCCAAATTGCATTATCTCTTATAGTTTCCGAGATATGGACTATCGATAATTTACACCTTAGGCTCTGCTTCTAACTTGGGCCCAAATTGTAAAATGGTCTTATCTATTGGCGATTTCGTCCCAATTCACATTCCAAGTGATATTCGGCATGCTAATTACATTGCCGGTTGCGAAATTGCATTATCTCTTATAGTTTCCGAGATATGGACTATCAATAATTTACACCTTAGGCTCTGCTTCTAACTTGGGCCCAAATTGTAAAATGGTCTTATCTATTGGCGATTTCGTTCCAATTCACATTCCAAGTAATATTCGGCATGCTAATTACATTGCCGGTTGCCAAATTGCATTATCTCTTATAGTTTCCGAGATATGGACTATCGATAATTTACACCTTAGGCTCTGCTTCTAACTTGGACCCAAATTGTAAAATGGTCTTATCTATTGGCGATTTCGTTCCAATTCACATTCCAAGTAATATTCGGCATGCTAATTACATTGCCGGTTGCCAAATTGCATTATCTCTTATAGTTTCCGAGATATGGACTATCGATAATTTACACCTTAGGCTCTGCTTCTAACTTGGGCCCAAATTGTAAAATGGTCTTATCTATTGGCGATTTCGTTCCAATTCACATTCCAAGTAATATTCGGCATGCTAATTACATTGCCGGTTGCCAAATTGCATTATCTCTTATAGTTTCCGAGATATGGACTATCGATAATTTACACCTTAGGCTCTGCTTCTAACTTGGGATCAAATTGTAAAATGGTCTTATCTATTGGCGTTTTCGTTCCAATTCACATTCCAAGTAATATTCGGCATGCTAATTACATTGCCGGTTGCCAAATTGCATTATCTCTTATAGTTTCCGAGATATGGACTATCGATAATTTACACCTTAGGCTCTGCTTCTAACTTGGGCCCAAATTGTAAAATGGTCTTCTCTATTGGCGATTTCGTTCCAATTCACATTCCAAGTAATATTCGGCATGCTAATTACATTGCCGGTTGCCAAATTGCATTATCTCTTATAGTTTCCGAGATATGGACTATCGATAATTTACACCTTAGGCTCTGCTTCTAACTTGGGCCCAAATTGTAAAATGGTCTTATCTATTGGCGTTTTCGTTCCAATTCACATTCCAAGTAATATTCGGCATCCTAATTACATTGCCGGTTGCCAAATTGCATTATCTCTTATAGTTTCCGAGATATGGACTATCGATAATTTACACCTTAGGCTCTGCTTCTAACTTGGGCCCAAATTGTAAAATGGTCTTCTCTATTGGCGATTTCGTTCCAATTCACATTCCAAGTAATATTCGGCATGCTAATTACATTGCCGGTTGCCAAATTGCATTATCTCTTATAGTTTCCGAGATATGGACTATCGATAATTTACACCTTAGGCTCTGCTTCTAACTTGGGCCCAAATTGTAAAATGGTCTTCTCTATTGGCGATTTCGTTCCAATTCACATTCCAAGTAATATTCGGCACGCTAATTACATTGCCGGTTGTCAAATTGCATTATCTCTTATAGTTTCCGAGATATGGACTATCGATAATTTACACCTTAGGCTCTGCTTCTAACTTGGGCCCAAATTGTAAAATGGTCTTCTCTATTGGCGATTTCGTTCCAATTCACATTCCAAGTAATATTCGGCATGCTAATTACATTGCCGGTTGTCAAATTGCATTATCTCTTATAGTTTCCGAGATATGGACTATCGATAATTTACACCTTAGGCTCTGCTTCTAACTTGGGCCCAAATTGTAAAATGGTCTTCTCTATTGGCGATTTCGTTCCAATTCACATTCCAAGTAATATTCGGCATGCTAATTACATTGCCGGTTGCCAAATTGCATTATCTCTTATAGTTTCCGAGATATGGACTATCGATAATTTACACCTTAGGCTCTGCTTCTAACTTGGGCCCAAATTGTAAAATGGTCTTACCTATTGGCGATTTCGTTCCAATTCACAATCCAAGTAATATTCGGCATGCTAATTACATTGCCGGTTGCCAAATTGCATTATCTCTTATAGTTTCCGAGATATGGACTATCGATAATTTACACCTTAGGCTCTGCTTCTAACTTGGGCCCAAATTGTAAAATGGTCTTATCTATTGGCGATTTCGTTCCAATTCACATTCCAAGTAATATTCGGCATGCTAATTACATTGCCGGTTGCCAAATTGCATTATCTCTTATAGTTTCCGAGATATGGACTATCGATAATTTACATGTTAGGCTCTGCTTCTAACTTGGGCCCAAATTGTAAAATCGTCTTATCTATTGGCGATTTCGTTCCAATTCACATTCCAAGTAATATTCGGCATGCTAATTACATTGCCGGTTGCCAAATTGCATTATCTCTTATAGTTTCCGAGATATGGACTATCGATAATTTACACCTTAGGCTCTGCTTCTAACTTGGGCCCAAATTGTAAAATGGTCTTATCTATTGGCGATTTCGTTCCAATTCACATTCCAAGTAATATCCGGCATGCTAATTACATTGCCGGTTGCCAAATTGAATTATCTCTTATAGTTTCCGAGATATGGACTATCGATAATTTACACCTTAGGCTCTGCTTCTAACTTGAGCCCAAATTGTAAAATGGTCTTATCTATTGGCGATTTCGTTCCAATTCACATTCCAAGTAATATTCGGCATGCTAATTACATTGCCGGTTGCCAAATTGCATTATCTCTTATAGTTTCCGAGATATGGACTATCGATAATTTACATCTTAGGCTCTGCTTCTAACTTGGGCCCAAATTGTAAAATGGTCTTATCTATTGGCGATTTCGTTCCAATTCACATTCCAAGTAATATTCGGCATGCTAATTACATTGCCGGTTGCCAAATTGCATTATCTCTTATAGTTTCCGAGATATGGACTATCGATAATTTACACCTTAGGCTCTGCTTCTAACTTGGGCCCAAAATGTAAAATGGTCTTATATATTGGCGATTTCGTCCCAATTCACATTCCAAGTGATATTCGGCATGCTAATTACATTGCCGGTTGCGAAATTGCATTATCTCTTATAGTTTCCGAGATATGGACTATCAATAATTTACACCTTAGGCTCTGCTTCTAACTTGGGCCCAAATTGTAAAATGGCCTTATCTATTGGCGATTTCGTTCCAATTCACATTCCAAGTAATATTCGGCATGCTAATTACATTGCCGGTTGCCAAATTGCATTATCTCTTATAGTTTCCGAGATATGGACTATCGATAATTTACACCTTAGGCTCTGCTTCTAACTTGGGCCCAAATTGTAAAATGGTCTTATCTATTGGCGATTTCGTTCCAATTCACATTCCAAGTAATATTCGGCATGCTAATTACATTGCCGGTTGCCAAATTGCATTATCTCTTATAGTTTCCGAGATATGGACTATCGATAATTTACACCTTAGGCTCTGCTTCTAACTTGGGCCCAAATTGTAAAATGGTCTTATCTATTGGCGATTTCGTTCCAATTCACATACCAAGTAATATTCGGCATGCTAATTACATTGCCGGTTGCCAAATTGCATTATCTCTTATAGTTTCCGAGATATGGACTATCGATAATTTACACCTTAGGCTCTGCTTCTAACTTGGGCCTAAATTGTAAAATGGTCTTATCTATTGGCGATTTCGTTCCAATTCACACTCCAAGTAATATTCGGCATGCTAATTACATTGCCGGTTGCGAAATTGCATTATCTCTTATAGTTTCCGAGATATGGACTATCAATAATTTACACCTTAGGCTCTGCTTCTAACTTGGGCCCAAATTGTAAAATGGTCTTATCTATTGGCGATTTCGTTCCAATTCACATTCCAAGTAATATTCGGCATGCTAATTACATTGCCGGTTGCCAAATTGCATTATCTCTTTTAGTTTCCGAGATATGGACTCTCGATAATTTACACCTTAGGCTCTGCTTATATCTTGGGCCCAAATTGTAAAATGGTCTTATCTATTGGCGATTTCGTTCCAATTCACATTCCAAGTAATATTCGGCATGCTAATTACATTGCCGGTTGCCAAATTGCATTATCTCTTATAGTTTCCGAGATATGGACTATCGATAATTTACACCTTAGGCTCTGCTTCTAACTTGGGCCCAAATTGTAAAATGGTCTTATCTATTGGCGATTTCGTTCCAATTCATATTCCAAGTAATATTCGGCATGCTAATTACATTGCCGGTTGCCAAATTGCATTATCTCTTATAGTTTCCGAGATATGGACTATCGATTATTTACACCTTAGGCTCTGCTTCTAACTTGGGCCCAAATTGTAAAATGGTCTTCTCTATTGGCGATTTCGTTCCAATTCACATTCCAAGTAATATTCGGCATGCTAATTACATTGCCGGTTGCCAAATTGCATTACCTCTTATAGTTTCCGAGATATGGACTATCGATAATTTACACCTTAGGCTCTGCTTCTAACTTGGGCCCAAATTGTAAAATGGTCTTATCTATTGGCGATTTCGTTCCAATTCACATTCCAAGTAATATTCGGCATGCTAATTACATTGCCGGTTGCCAAATTGCATTATCTCTTATAGTTTCCGAGATATGGACTATCGATAATTTACACCTTAGGCTCTGCTTCTAACTTGGGCCCAAATTGTAAAATGGTCTTCTCTATTGGCGATTTCGTTCCAATTCACATTCTAAGTAATATTCGGCATGCTAATTACATAGCCGGTTGCCAAATTGCATTATCTCTTATAGTTTCCGAGATATGGACTATCCATAATTTACACCTTAGGCTCTGCTTCTAACTTGGGCCCAAATTGTAAAATGGTCTTATCTATTGGCTATTTCGTTCCAATTCACATTCCAAGTAATATTCGGCATGCTAATTACATTGCCGGTTGCCAAATTGAATTATCTCTTATAGTTTCCGAGATATGGACTATCGATAATTTACACCTTAGGCTCTGCTTCTAACTTGGGCCCAAATTGTAAAATGGTCTTACGTATTGGCGATTTCGTTCCAATTCACATTCCAAGTAATATACGGCATGCTAATTACATTGCCGGTTGCCAAATTGCATTATCTCTTATAGTTTCCGAGATATGAACTATCGATAATTTACACCTTAGGCTCTGCTTCTAACTTGGGCCCAAATTGTAAAATGGTCTTCTCTATTGGCGATTTCGTTCCAATTCACATTCCAAGTAATATTCGGCATGCTAATTACATTGCCGGTTGCCAAATTGAATTATCTCTTATAGTTTCCGAGATATGGACTATCGATAATTTACACCTTAGGCTTTGCTTCTAACTTGGGCCCAAATTGTAAAATGGTCTTATCTATTGGCGATTTCGTTCCAATTCACATTCCAATTAATATTCGGCATGCTAATTACATTGCCGGTTGCCAAATTGCATTATCTCTTATAGTTTCCGAGATATGGACTATCGATAATTTACACCTTAGGCTCTGCTTCTAACTTGGGCCCTAATTGTAAAATGGTCTTATCTATTGGCGATTTCGTTCCAATTCACATTCCAAGTAATATTCGGCATGCTAATTACATTTCCGGTTGCCAAATTGAATTATCTCTTATAGTTTCCGAGATATGGACTATCGATAATTTACACTTTAGGCTCTGCTTCTAACTTGGGCCCAAATTGTAAAATGGTCTTACCTATTGGCGATTTCGTTCCAATTCACATTCCAAGTAATATTCGGCATGCTAATTACATTGCCGGTTGCCAAATTGCATTATCTCTTATAGTTTCCGAGATATGGACTATCGATAATTTACACCTTAGGCTCTGCTTCTAACTTGGGCCCAAATTGTAAAATGGTCTTATCTATTGGCGATTTCGTTCCAATTCACATACCAAGTAATATTCGGCATGCTAATTACATTGCCGGTTGCCAAATTGCATTATCTCTTATAGTTTCCGAGATATGGACTATCGATAATTTACACCTTAGGCTCTGCTTCTAACTTGGGCCTAAATTGTAAAATGGTCTTATCTATTGGCGATTTCGTTCCAATTCACACTCCAAGTAATATTCGGCATGCTAATTACATTGCCGGTTGCGAAATTGCATTATCTCTTATAGTTTCCGAGATATGGACTATCAATAATTTACACCTTAGGCTCTGCTTCTAACTTGGGCCCAAATTGTAAAATGGTCTTATCTATTGGCGATTTCGTTCCAATTCACATTCCAAGTAATATTCGGCATGCTAATTACATTGCCGGTTGCCAAATTGCATTATCTCTTATAGTTTCCGAGATATGGACTCTCGATAATTTACACCTTAGGCTCTGCTTATATCTTGGGCCCAAATTGTAAAATGGTCTTATCTATTGGCGATTTCGTTCCAATTCACATTCCAAGTAATATTCGGCATGCTAATTACATTGCCGGTTGCCAAATTGCATTATCTCTTATAGTTTCCGAGATATGGACTATCGATAATTTACACCTTAGGCTCTGCTTCTAACTTGGGCCCAAATTGTAAAATGGTCTTATCTATTGGCGATTTCGTTCCAATTCACATTCCAAGTAATATTCGGCATGCTAATTACATTGCCGGTTGCCAAATTGCATTATCTCTTATAGTTTCCGAGATATGGACTATCGATTATTTACACCTTAGGCTCTGCTTCTAACTTGGGCCCAAATTGTAAAATGGTCTTCTCTATTGGCGATTTCGTTCCAATTCACATTCCAAGTAATATTCGGCATGCTAATTACATTGCCGGTTGCCAATTTGCATTACCTCTTATAGTTTCCGAGATATGGACTATCGATAATTTACACCTTAGGCTCTGCTTCTAACTTGGGCCCAAATTGTAAAATGGTCTTATCTATTGGCGATTTCGTTCCAATTCACATTCCAAGTAATATTCGGCATGCTAATTACATTGCCGGTTGCCAAATTGCATTATCTCTTATAGTTTCCGAGATATGGACTATCGATAATTTACACCTTAGGCTCTGCTTCTAACTTGGGCCCAAATTGTAAAATGGTCTTCTCTATTGGCGATTTCGTTCCAATTCACATTCTAAGTAATATTCGGCATGCTAATTACATAGCCGGTTGCCAAATTGCATTATCTCTTATAGTTTCCGAGATATGGACTATCCATAATTTACACCTTAGGCTCTGCTTCTAACTTGGGCCCAAATTGTAAAATGGTCTTATCTATTGGCTATTTCGTTCCAATTCACATTCCAAGTAATATTCGGCATGCTAATTACATTGCCGGTTGCCAAATTGAATTATCTCTTATAGTTTCCGAGATATGGACTATCGATAATTTACACCTTAGGCTCTGCTTCTAACTTGGGCCCAAATTGTAAAATGGTCTTACGTATTGGCGATTTCGTTCCAATTCACATTCCAAGTAATATTCGGCATGCTAATTACATTGCCGGTTGCCAAATTGCATTATCTCTTATAGTTTCCGAGATATGAACTATCGATAATTTACACCTTAGGCTCTGCTTCTAACTTGGGCCCAAATTGTAAAATGGTCTTCTCTATTGGCGATTTCGTTCCAATTCACATTCCAAGTAATATTCGGCATGCTAATTACATTGCCGGTTGCCAAATTGAATTATCTCTTATAGTTTCCGAGATATGGACTATCGATAATTTACACCTTAGGCTTTGCTTCTAACTTGGGCCCAAATTGTAAAATGGTCTTATCTATTGGCGATTTCGTTCCAATTCACATTCCAATTAATATTCGGCATGCTAATTACATTGCCGGTTGCCAAATTGCATTATCTCTTATAGTTTCCGAGATATGGACTATCGATAATTTACACCTTAGGCTCTGCTTCTAACTTGGGCCCAAATTGTAAAATGGTCTTATCTATTGGCGATTTCGTTCCAATTCACATTCCAAGTAATATTCGGCATGCTAATTACATTGCCGGTTGCCAAATTGCATTATCTCTTATAGTTTCCGAGATATGGACTATCGATAATTTACACCTTAGGCTCTGCTTCTAACTTGGGCCCAAATTGTAAAATGGTCTTCTCTATTGGCGATTTCGTTCCAATTCACATTCCAAGTAATATTCGGCATGCTAATTACATTGCCGGTTGCCAAATTGAATTATCTCTTATAGTTTCCGAGATATGGACTATCGATAATTTACACCTTAGGCTTTGCTTCTAACTTGGGCCCAAATTGTAAAATGGTCTTATCTATTGGCGATTTCGTTCCAATTCACATTCCAATTAATATTCGGCATGCTAATTACATTGCCGGTTGCCAAATTGCATTATCTCTTATAGTTTCCGAGATATGGACTATCGATAATTTACACCTTAGGCTCTGCTTCTAACTTGGGCCCAAATTGTAAAATGGTCTTATCTATTGGCGATTTCGTTCCAATTCACATTCCAAGTAATATTCGGCATGCTAATTACATTGCCGGTTGCCAAATTGCATTATCTCTTATAGTTTCCGAGATATGGACTATCGATAATTTACACCTTAGGCTCTGCTTCTAACTTGGGCCCTAATTGTAAAATGGTCTTATCTATTGGCGATTTCGTTCCAATTCACATTCCAAGTAATATTCGGCATGCTAATTACATTTCCGGTTGCCAAATTGAATTATCTCTTATAGTTTCCGAGATATGGACTATCGATAATTTACACTTTAGGCTCTGCTTCTAACTTGGGCCCAAATTGTAAAATGGTCTTACCTATTGGCGATTTCGTTCCAATTCACATTCCAAGTAATATTCGGCATGCTAATTACATTGCCGGTTGCCAAATTGCATTATCTCTTATAGTTTCCGAGATATGGACTATCGATAATTTACACCTTAGGCTCTGCTTCAAACTTGGGCCCAAATTGTAAAATGGTCTTATCTATTGGCGATTTCGTTCCAATTCACATTCCAAATAATATTCGGCATGCTAATTACATTGCCGGTTGCCAAATTGCATTATCTCTTATAGTTTCCGAGATATGGACTATCGATAATTTACATCTTAGGCTCTGCTTCTAACTTGGGCCCAAATTGTAAAATCGTCTTATCTATTGGCGATTTCGTTCCAATTCACATTCCAAGTAATATTCGGCATGCTAATTACATTGCCGGTTGCCAAATTGCATTATCTCTTATAGTTTCCGAGATATGGACTATCGATAATTTACACCTTAGGCTCTGCTTCTAACTTGGGCCCAAATTGTAAAATGGTCTTATCTATTGGCGATTTCGTTCCAATTCACATTCCAGGTAATATCCGGCATGCTAATTACATTGCCGGTTGCCAAATTGAATTATCTCTTATAGTTTTCGAGATATGGACTATCGATAATTTACACCTTAGGCTCTGCTTCTAACTTGGGCCCAAATTGTATAATGGTCTTATCTAATGGCGATTTCGTTCCAATTCACATTCCAAGTAATATTCGGCATGCTAATTACATTGCCGGTTGCCAAATTGCATTATCTCTTATAGTTTCCAAGATATGGACTATCGATAATTTACATCTTAGGCTCTGCTTCTAACTTGGGCCCAAATTGTAAAATGGTCTTATCTATTGGCGATTTCGTTCCAATTCACATTCCAAGTAATATTCGGCATGCTAATTACATTGCCGGTTGCCAAATTGCATTATCTCTAATAGTTTCCGAGATATGGACTATCGATAATTTACACCTTAGGCTCTGCTTCTAACTTGGGCCCAAATTGTAAAATGGTCTTATCTATTGGCGATTTCGTCCCAATTCACATTCCAAGTGATATTCGGCATGCTAATTACATTGCCGGTTGCGAAATTGCATTATCTCTTATAGTTTCCGAGATATGGACTATCCATAATTTACACCTTAGGCTCTGCTTCTAACTTGGGCCCAAATTGTAAAATGGTCTTATCTATTGGCGATTTCGTTCCAATTCACATTCCAAGTAATATTCGGCATGCTAATTACATTGCCGGTTGCCAAATTGCATTATCTCTTATAGTTTCCGAGATATGGACTATCGATAATTTACACCTTAGGCTCTGCTTCTAACTTGGGCCCAAATTGTAAAATGGTCTTATCTATTGGCGATTTCGTTCCAATTCACATTCCAAGTAATATTCGGCATGCTAATTACATTGCCGGTTGCCAAATTGCATTATCTCTTATAGTTTCCGAGATATGGACTATCGATTATTTACACCTTAGGCTCTGCTTCTAACTTGGGCCCAAATTGTAAAATGGTCTTATCTATTGGTGATTTCGTTCCAATTCACATTCCAAGTAATATTCGGCATGCTAATTACATTGCCGGTTGCCAAATTGCATTATCTCTTATAGTTTCCGAGATATGGACTATCGATAATTTACACCTTAGGCTCTGCTTCTAACTTGTGCCCAAATTGTAAAATGGTCTTATCTATTGGCGATTTCGTTCCAATTCACATTCCAAGTAATATTCGGCATGCTAATTACATTGCCGGTTGCCAAATTGCATTATCTCTTATAGTTTCCGAGATATGGACTAACAATAATTTACACCTTAGGCTCTGCTTCTAACTTGGGCCCAAATTGTAAAATTGTCTTATCTATTGGCGATTTCGTTCCAATTCACATTCCAAGTAATATTCGGCATGCTAATTACATTGCCGGTTGCCAAATTGCATTATCTCTTATAGTTTCCGAGATATGGACTATCGATAATTTACACCTTAGGCTCTGCTTCTAACTTGGGCCCAAATTGTAAAATGGTCTTATCTATAGGCTATTTCGTTCCAATTCACATTCCAAGTAATATTCGGCATGCTAATTACATTGCCGGTTGCCAAATTGCATTATCTCTTATAGTTTCCGAGATATGGACTATCGATAATTTACACCTTAGGCTCTGCTTCTAACTTGGGCCCAAATTGTAAAATGGTCTTCTCTATTGGCGATTTCGTTCCAATTCACATTCCAAGTAATATTCGGCATGCTAATTACATTGCCGGTTGCCATATTGCATTAACTCTTATAGTTTCCGAGATATGGACTATCGATAATTTACACCTTAGGCTCTGCTTCTAACTTGGGCCCAAATTGTAAAATGGTCTTATCTATTGGCGATTTCATTCCAATTCACATTCCAAGTAATATTCGGCATGCTGATTACATTGCCGGTTGCCAAATTGCATTATCTCTTATAGTTTCCGAGATATGGACTATCGATAATTTACACCATAGGCTCTGCTTCTAACTTGGGCCCAAATTGTAAAATGGTCTTATCTATTGGCGATTTCGTTCCAATTCACATTCCAAGTAATATTCGGCATGCTAATTACATTGCCGGTTGCCAAATTGCATTATCTCTTATAGTTTCCGAGATATGGACTATCGATAATTTACACCTTAGGCTCTGCTTCTAACTTGGGCCCAAATTGTAAAATGGTCTTATCTATTGGCGATTTCGTTCCAATTCACATTCCAAGTAATATTCGGCATGCTAATTACATTGCCGGTTGCCAAATTGCATTATCTCTTATAGTTTCCGAGATATGGACTATCGATAATTTACACCTTAGGCTCTGCTTCTAACTTGGGCCCAAATTGTAAAATGGTCTTATCTATTGGCGATTTCGTTCCAATTCACATTCCAAGTAATATTCGGCATGCTGATTACATTGCCGGTTGCCAAATTGCATTATCTCTTATAGTTTCCGAGATATGGACTATCGATAATTTACACCTTAGGCTCTGCTTCTAACTTGGGCCCAAATTGTAAAATGGTCTTACCTATTGGCGATTTCGTTCCAATTCACATTCCAAGTAATATTCGGCATGCTAATTACATTGCCGGTTGCCAAATTGCATTATCTCTTATAGTTTCCGAGATATGGACTATCGATAATTTACACCTTAGGTTCTGCTTCTAACTTGGGCCCAAATTGTAAAATGGTCTTATCTATTGGCGATTTCGTTCCAATTCACATTCCAAGTAATATTCGGCATGCTAATTACATTGCCGGTTGCCAAATTGCATTATCTCTTATAGTTTCCGAGATATGGACTATCGATAATTTACACCCTAGGCTCTGCTTCTAACTTGGGCCCAAATTGTAAAATGGTCTTATCTATTGGCGATTTCGTTCCAATTCACATTCCAAGTAATATTTGGCATGCTAATTACATTGCCGGTTGCCAAATTGCATTATCTCTTATAGTTTCCGAGATATGGACTATCGATAATTTACACCTTAGGCTCTGCTTCTAACTTGGGCCCAAATTGTAAAATGGTCTTATCTATTGGCGATTTCGTTCCAATTCACACTCCAAGTAATATTCGGCATGCTAATTACATTGCCGGTTGCGAAATTGCATTATCTCTTATAGTTTCCGAGATATGGACTATCAATAATTTACACCTTAGGCTCTGCTTCTAACTTGGGCCCAAATTGTAAAATGGTCTTATCTATTGGCGATTTCGTTCCAATTCACATTCCAAGTAATATTCGGCATGCTAATTACATTGCCGGTTGCCAAATTGCATTATCTCTTATAGTTTCCGAGATATGGACTATCGATAATTTACACCTTAGGCTCTGCTTCTAACTTGGGCCCAAATTGTAAAATGGCCTTATCTATTGGCGATTTCGTTCCAATTCACATTCCAAGTAATATTCGGCATGCTAATTACATTGCCGGTTGCCAAATTGCATTATCTCTTATAGTTTCCGAGATTTGGACTATCGATAATTTACACCTTAGGCTCTGCTTCTAACTTGGGCCCAAATTGTAAAATGGTCTTACCTATTGGCGATTTCGTTCCAATTCACACTCCAAGTAATATTCGGCATGCTAATTACATTGTCGGTTGCGAAATTGCATTATCTCTTATAGTTTCCGAGATATGGACTATCAATAATTTACACATTAGGCTCTGCTTCTAACTTGGGCCCAAATTGTAAAATGGCCTTATCTATTGGCGATTTCGTTCCAATTCACATTCCAAGTAATATTCGGTATGCTAATTACATTGCCGGTTGCCAAATTGCATTATCTCTTATAGTTTCCGAGATATGGACTATCGATAATTTACACCTTAGGCTCTGCTTCTAACTTGGGCCCAAATTGTAAAATGGTCTTATCTATTGGCGATTTCGTTCCAATTCACATTCCAAGTAATATTCGGCATGCTAATTACATTGCCGGTTGCCAAATTGCATTATCTCTTATAGTTTCCGAGATATGGACTATCGATAATTTACACCTTAGGCTCTGCTTCTAACTTGGGCCCAAATTGTAAAATGGTCTTATCTATTGGCGATTTCGTTCCAATTCACATTCCAAGTAATATTCGGCATGCTAATTACATTGCCGGTTGCCAAATTGCATTATCTCTTATAGTTTCCGAGATATGGACTATCGATAATTTACACCTTAGGCTCTGCTTCTAACTTGGGCCCAAATTGTAAAATGGTCTTACCTATTGGCGATTTCGTTCCAATTCACATTCCAAGTAATATTCGGCATGCTAATTACATTGCCGGTTGCCAAATTGCATTATCTCTTATAGTTTCCGAGATATGGACTATCGATAATTTACACCTTAGGCTCTGCTTCTAACTTGGGCCCAAATTGTAAAATAGTCTTATCTATTGGCGATTTCGTTCCAATTCACATTCCAAGTAATATTCGGCATGCTAATTACATTGCCGGTTGCCAAATTGCATTATCTCTTATAGTTTCCGAGATATGGACTATCGATAATTTACACCTTAGGCTCTGCTTCTCACTTGGGCCCAAATTGTAAAATGGTCTTACCTATTGGCGATTTCGTTCCAATTCACATTCCAAGTAATATTCGGCATGCTAATTACATTGCCGGTTGCCAAATTGCATTATCTCTTATAGTTTCCGAGATATGGACTATCGATAATTTACACCTTAGGCTCTGCTTCTAACTTGGGCCCAAATTGTAAAATGGTCTTATCTATTGGCGATTTCGTTCCAATTCACATTCCAAGTAATATTCGGCATGCTAATTACATTGCCGGTTGCCAAATTGCATTATCTCTTATAGTTTCCGAGATATGGACTATCGATAATTTACACTTTAGGCTCTGCTTCTAACTTGGGCCCAAATTGTAAAATGGTCTTATCTATTGGCGATTTCGTCCCAATTCACATTCCAAGTGATATTCGGCATGCTAATTACATTGCCGGTTGCGAAATTGCATTATCTCTTATAGTTTCCGAGATATGGACTATCAATAATTTACACCTTAGGCTCTGCTTCTAACTTGGGCCCAAATTGTAAAATGGTCTTATCTATTGGCGATTTCGTTCCAATTCACATTCCAAGTAATATTCGGCATGCTAATTACATTGCCATTTGCCAAATTGCATTATCTCTTATAGTTTCCGAGATATGGACTATCGATAATTTACACCTTAGGCTCTGCTTCTAACTTGGGCCCAAATTGTAAAATGGTCTTATCTATTGGCGATTTCGTTCCAATTCACATTCCAAGTAATATTCGGCATGCTAATTACATTGCCGGTTGCCAAATTGCATTATCTCTTATAGTTTCCGAGATATGGACTATCGATAATTTACACCTTAGGCTCTGCTTCTAACTTGGGCCCAAATTGTAAAATGGTCTTATCTATTGACGATTTCGTTCCAATTCACATTCCAAGTAATATTCGGCATGCTAATTACATTGCCGGTTGCCAAATTGTATTATCTCTTATAGTTTCCGAGATATGGACTATCGATAATTTACACCTTAGGCTCTGCTTCTAACTTGGGCCCAAATTGTAAAATGGTCTTATCTATTGACGATTTCGTTCCAATTCACATTCCAAGTAATATTCGGCATGCTAATTACATTGCCGGTTGCCAAATTGCATTATCTCTTATAGTTTCCGAGATATGGACTATCGATAATTTACACCTTAGGCTCTGCTTCTAACTTGGGCCCAAATTGTAAAATGGTCTTATCTATTGACGATTTCGTTCCAATTCACATTCCAAGTAATATTCGGCATGCTAATTACATTTCCGGTTGCCAAATTGCATTATCTCTTATAGTTTCCGAGATATGGACTATCGATAATTTACACCTTAGGCTCTGCTTCTAACTTGGGCCCAAATTGTAAAATGGTCTTATCTATTGGCAATTTCGTTCCAATTCACACTCCAAGTAATATTCGGCATGCTAATTACATTGCCGGTTGCGAAATTGCATTATCTCTTATAGTTTCCGAGATATGGACTATCAATAATTTACACCTTAGGCTCTGCTTCTAACTGGGGCCCAAATTGTAAAATGGTCTTATCTATTGGCGATTTCGTTCCAATTCACATTCCAAGTAATATTCGGCATGCTAATTACATTGCCGGTTGCCAAATTGCATTAACTCTTATAGTTTCCGAGATATGGACTATCGATAATTTACACCTTAGGCTCTGCTTCTAACTTGGGCCCAAATTGTAAAATGGTATTATCTATTGGCGATTTCGTTCCAATTCACATTCCAAGTAATATTCGGCATGCTAATTACATTGCCGGTTGCCAAATTGCATTATCTCTTATAGTTTCCGAGATATGGACTATCGATAATTTACACCATAGGCTCTGCTTATAACTTGGGCCCAAATTGTAAAATGGTCTTATCTATTGGCGATTTCGTTCCAATTCACATTCCAAGTAATATTCGGCATGCTAATTACATTGCCGGTTGCCAAATTGCATTATCTCTTATAGTTTCCGAGATATGGACTATCGATAATTTACACCTTAGGCTCTGCTTCTAACTTGGGCCCAAATTGTAAAATGGTCTTATCTATTGGCGATTTCGTTCCAATTCACTTTCCAAGTAATATTCGGCATGCTAATTACATTGCCGGTTGCCAAATTGCATTATCTCTTATAGTTTCCGAGATATGGACTATCGATAATTTACACCTTAGGCTCTGCTTCTAACTTGGGCCCAAATTGTAAAATGGTCTTATCTATTGGCGATTTCGTTCAAATTCACATTCCAAGTAATATTCGGCATGCTAATTGCATTGCCGGTTGCCAAATTGCATTATCTCTTATAGTTTCCGAGATATGGACTATCGATAATTTACACCTTAGGCTCTGCTTCTAACTTGGACCCAAATTGTAAAATGGTCTTATCTATTGGCGATTTCGTTCCAATTCACATTCCAAGTAATATTCGGCATGCTAATTACATTGCCGGTTGCCAAATTGCATTATCTCTTATAGTTTCCGAGATATGGACTATCGATAATTTACACCTTAGGCTCTGCTTCTAACTTGGGCCCAAATTGTAAAATGGCCTTATCTATTGGCGATTTCGTTCCAATTCACATTCCAAGTAATATTCGGCATGCTAATTACATTGCCGGTTGCCAAATTGCATTATCTCTTATAGTTTCCGAGATATGGACTATCGATAATTTACACCTTAGGCTCTGCTTCTAACTTGGGCCCAAATTGTAAAATGGTCTTATCTATTGGCGATTTCGTTCTAATTCACACTCCAAGTAATATTCGGCATGCTAATTACATTGCCGGTTGCGAAATTGCATTATCTCTTATAGTTTCCGAGATATGGACTATCAATAATTTACACCTTAGGCTCTGCTTCTAACTTGGGCCCAAATTGTAAAATGGTCTTATCTATTGGCGATTTCGTTCCAATTCACATTCCAAGTAATATTCGGCATGCTAATTACATTGCCGGTTGCCAAATTGCATTATCTCTTATAGTTTCCGAGATATGGACTATCGATACTTTACACCTTAGGCTCTGCTTCTAACTTGGGCCCAAATTGTAAAATGGTCTTATCTATTGGCGATTTCGTTCCAATTCACATTCCAAGTAATATTCGGCATGCTAATTACATTGCCGGTTGCCAAATTGCATTATCTCTTATAGTTTCCGAGATATGGACTATCGATAATTTACACCTTAGGCTCTGCTTCTAACTTGGGCCCAAATTGTAAAATGGTCTTATCTATTGGCGATTTCGTTCCAATTCACATTCCAAGTAATATTCGGCATGCTAGTTACATTGCCGGTTGCCAAATTGCATTATCTCTTATAGTTCCCGAGATATGGACTATCGATAATTTACACCTTAGGCTCTGCTTCTAACTTGGGCCCAAATTGTAAAATGGTCTTATCTATTGGCGATTTCGTTCCAATTCACTTTCCAAGTAATATTCGGCATGCTAATTACATTGCCGGTTGCCAAATTGCATTATCTCTTATAGTTTCCGAGATATGGACTATCGATAATTTACACCTTAGGCTCTGCTTCTAACTTGGGCCCAAATTGTAAAATGGTCTTATCTATTGGCGATTTCGTTCCAAATCACATTCCAAGTAATATTCGGCATGCTAATTACATTGCCGGTTGCCAAATTGCATTATCTCTTATAGTTTCCGAGATATGGACTATCGATAATTTACACCATAGGCTCTGCTTCTAACTTGGGCCCAAATTGTAAAATGGTCTTATCTATTGGCGATTTCGTTCCAATTCACATTCCAAGTAATATTCGGCATGCTAATTACATTGCCGGTTGCCAAATTGCATTATCTCTTATAGTTTCCGAGATATGGACTATCGATACTTTACACCTTAGGCTCTGCTTCTAACTTGGGCCCAAATTGTAAAATGGTCTTATCTATTGGCGATTTCGTTCCAATTCACATTCCAAGTAATATTTGGCATGCTAATTACATTGCCGGTTGCCAAATTGCATTATCTCTTATAGTTTCCGAGATATGGACTATCGATAATTTACACCTTAGGCTCTGCTTCTAACTTGGGCCCAAATTGTAAAATGGTCTTATCTATTGGTGATTTCGTTCCAATTCACATTCCAAGTAATATTCGGCATGCTAATTACATTGCCGGTTGCCAAATTGCATTATCTCTTATAGTTTCCGAGATATGGACTATCGATAATTTACACCTTAGGCTCTGCTTCTAACTTGTGCCCAAATTGTAAAATGGTCTTATCTATTGGCGATTTCGTTCCAATTCACATTCCAAGTAATATTCGGCATGCTAATTACATTGCCGGTTGCCAAATTGCATTATCTCTTATAGTTTCCGAGATATGGACTATCGATAATTTACACCTTAGGCTCTGCTTCTAACTTGGGCCCAAATTGTAAAATGGTCTTATCTATTGGCGATTTCGTTCTAATTCACACTCCAAGTAATATTCGGCATGCTAATTACATTGCCGGTTGCGAAATTGCAGTATCTCTTATAGTTTCCGAGATATGGACTAACAATAATTTACACCTTAGGCTCTGCTTCTAACTTGGGCCCAAATTGTAAAATTGTCTTATCTATTGGCGATTTCGTTCCAATTCACATTCCAAGTAATATTCGGCATGCTAATTACATTGCCGGTTGCCAAATTGCATTATCTCTTATAGTTTCCGAGATATGGACTATCGATAATTTACACCTTAGGCTCTGCTTCTAACTTGGGCCCAAATTGTAAAATGGTCTTATCTATTGGCTATTTCGTTCCAATTCACATTCCAAGTAATATTCGGCATGCTAATTACATTGCCGGTTGCCAAATTGCATTATCTCTTATAGTTTCCGAGATATGGACTATCGATAATTTACACCTTAGGCTCTGCTTCTAACTTGGGCCCAAATTGTAAAATGGTCTTCTCTATTGGCGATTTCGTTCCAATTCACATTCCAAGTAATATTCGGCATGCTAATTACATTGCCGGTTGCCATATTGCATTAACTCTTATAGTTTCCGAGATATGGACTATCGATAATTTACACCTTAGGCTCTGCTTCTAACTTGGGCCCAAATTGTAAAATGGTCTTATCTATTGGCGATTTCGTTCCAATTCACATTCCAAGTAATATTCGGCATGCTAATTACATTGCCGGTTGCCAAATTGCATTATCTCTTATAGTTTCCGAGATATGGACTATCGATAATTTACACCATAGGCTCTGCTTCTAACTTGGGCCCAAATTGTAAAATGGTCTTATCTATTGGCGATTTCGTTCCAATTCACATTCCAAGTAATATTCGGCATGCTAATTACATTGCCGGTTGCCAAATTGCATTATCTCTTATAGTTTCCGAGATATGGACTATCGATAATTTACACCTTAGGCTCTGCTTCTAACTTGGGCCCAAATTGTAAAATGGTCTTATCTATTGGCGATTTCGTTCCAATTCACATTCCAAGTAATATTCGGCATGCTAATTACATTGCCGGTTGCCAAATTGCATTATCTCTTATAGTTTCCGAGATATGGACTATCGATAATTTACACCTTAGGCTCTGCTTCTAACTTGGGCCCAAATTGTAAAATGTTCTTATCTATTGGCGATTTCGTTCCAATTCACATTCCAAGTAATATTCAGCATGCTAATTACATTGCCGGTTGCCAAATTAAATTATCTCTTATAGTTTCCGAGATATGGACTATCGATAATTTACACCTTAGGCTCTGCTTCTAACTTGGGCCCAAATTGTAAAATGGTCTTACCTATTGGCAATTTCGTTCCAATTCACATTCCAAGTAATATTCGGCATGCTAATTACATTGCCGGTTGCCAAATTGCATTATCTCTTATAGTTTCCGACATATGGACTATCGATAATTTACACCTTAGGCTCTGCTTCTAACTTGGGCCCAAATTGTAAAATGGTCTTATCTATTGGCGATTTCGTTCCAATTCACATTCCAAGTAATATTCGGCATGCTAATTACATTGCCGGTTGCCAAATTGCATTATCTCTTATAGTTTCCGAGATATGGACTATCGATAATTTACGCCTTAGGCTCTGCTTCTAACTTGGGCCCAAATTGTAAAATGGTCTTACCTATTGGCGATTTCGTTCCAATTCACATTCCAAGTAATATTCGGCATGCTAATTACATTGCCGGTTGCCAAATTGCATTATCTCTTATAGTTTCCGAGATATGGACTATCGATAATTTACACCTTAGGTTCTGCTTCTAACTTGGGCCCAAATTGTAAAATGGTCTTATCTATTGGCGATTTCGTTCCAATTCACATTCCAAGTAATATTCGACATGCTAATTACATTGCCGGTTGCCAAATTGCATTATCTCTTATAGTTTCCGAGATATGGACTATCGATAATTTACACCTTAGGCTCTGCTTCTAACTTGGGCCCAAATTGTAAAATGGTCTTATCTATTGGCGATTTCGTTCCAATTCACATTCCAAGTAATATTTGGCATGCTAATTACATTGCCGGTTGCCAAATTGCATTATCTCTTATAGTTTCCGAGATATGGACTATCGATAATTTACACCTTATGCTCTGCTTCTAACTTGGGCCCAAATTGTAAAATGGTCTTATCTATTGGCGATTTCGTTCCAATTCACACTCCAAGTAATATTCGGCATGCTAATTACATTGCCGGTTGCGAAATTGCATTATCTCTTATAGTTTCCGAGATATGGACTATCAATAATTTACACCTTAGGCTCTGCTTCTAACTTGGGCCCAAATTGTAAAATGGTCTTATCTATTGGCGATTTCGTTCCAATTCACATTCCAAGTAATATTCGGCATGCTAATTACATTGCCGGTTGCCAAATTGCATTATCTCTTATAGTTTCCGAGATATGGACTATCGATAATTTACACCTTAGGCTCTGCTTCTAACTTGGGCCCAAATTGTAAAATGGCCTTATCTATTGGCGATTTCGTTCCAATTCACATTCCAAGTAATATTCGGCATGCTAATTACATTGCCGGTTGCCAAATTGCATTATCTCTTATAGTTTCCGAGATTTGGACTATCGATAATTTACACCTTAGGCTCTGCTTCTAACTTGGGCCCAAATTGTAAAATGGTCTTACCTATTGGCGATTTCGTTCCAATTCACACTCCAAGTAATATTCGGCATGCTAATTACATTGTCGGTTGCGAAATTGCATTATCTCTTATAGTTTCCGAGATATGGACTATCAATAATTTACACCTTAGGCTCTGCTTCTAACTTGGGCCCAAATTGTAAAATGGCCTTATCTATTGGCGATTTCGTTCCAATTCACATTCCAAGTAATATTCGGTATGCTAATTACATTGCCGGTTGCCAAATTGCATTATCTCTTATAGTTTCCGAGATATGGACTATCGATAATTTACACCTTAGGCTCTGCTTCTAACTTGGGCCCAAATTGTAAAATGGTCTTATCTATTGGCGATTTCGTTCCAATTCACATTCCAAGTAATATTCGGCATGCTAATTACATTGCCGGTTGCCAAATTGCATTATCTCTTATAGTTTCCGAGATATGGACTATCGATAATTTACACCTTAGGCTCTGCTTCTAACTTGGGCCCAAATTGTAAAATGGTCTTATCTATTGGCGATTTCGTTCCAATTCACATTCCAAGTAATATTCGGCATGCTAATTACATTGCCGGTTGCCAAATTGCATTATCTCTTATAGTTTCCGAGATATGGACTATCGATAATTTACACTTTAGGCTCTGCTTCTAACTTGGGCCCAAATTGTAAAATGGTCTTATCTATTGGCGATTTCGTCCCAATTCACATTCCAAGTGATATTCGGCATGCTAATTACATTGCCGGTTGCGAAATTGCATTATCTCTTATAGTTTCCGAGATATGGACTATCAATAATTTACACCTTACGCTCTGCTTCTAACTTGGGCCCAAATTGTAAAATGGTCTTATCTATTGGCGATTTCGTTCCAATTCACATTCCAAGTAATATTCGGCATGCTAATTACATTGCCGGTTGCCAAATTGCATTATCTCTTATAGTTTCCGAGATATGGACTATCGATAATTTACACCTTAGGCTCTACTTCTAACTTGGGCCCAAATTGTAAAATGGCCTTATCTATTGGCGATTTCGTTCCAATTCACATTCCAAGTAATATTCGGCATGCTAATTACATTGCCGGTTGCCAAATTGCATTATCTCTTATAGTTTCCGAGATTTGGACTATCGATAATTTACACCTTAGGCTCTGCTTCTAACTTGGGCCCAAATTGTAAAATGGTCTTACCTATTGGCGATTTCGTTCCAATTCACACTCCAAGTAATATTCGGCATGCTAATTACATTGTCGGTTGCGAAATTGCATTATCTCTTATAGTTTCCGAGATATGGACTATCAATAATTTACACCTTAGGCTCTGCTTCTAACTTGGGCCCAAATTGTAAAATGGCCTTATCTATTGGCGATTTCGTTCCAATTCACATTCCAAGTAATATTCGGTATGCTAATTACATTGCCGGTTGCCAAATTGCATTATCTCTTATAGTTTCCGAGATATGGACTATCGATAATTTACACCTTAGGCTCTGCTTCTAACTTGGGCCCAAATTGTAAAATGGTCTTATCTATTGGCGATTTCGTTCCAATTCACATTCCAAGTAATATTCGGCATGCTAATTACATTGCCGGTTGCCAAATTGCATTATCTCTTATAGTTTCCGAGATATGGACTATCGATAATTTACACCTTAGGCTCTGCTTCTAACTTGGGCCCAAATTGTAAAATGGTCTTATCTATTGGCGATTTCGTTCCAATTCACATTCCAAGTAATATTCGGCATGCTAATTACATTGCCGGTTGCCAAATTGCATTATCTCTTATAGTTTCCGAGATATGGACTATCGATAATTTACACCTTAGGCTCTGCTTCTAATTTGGGCCCAAATTGTAAAATGGTCTTACCTATTGGCGATTTCGTTCCAATTCACATTCCAAGTAATATTCGGCATGCTAATTACATTGCCGGTTGCCAAATTGCATTATCTCTTATAGTTTCCGAGATATGGACTATCGATAATTTACACCTTAGGCTCTGCTTCTAACTTGGGCCCAAATTGTAAAATGGTCTTATCTATTGGCGATTTCGTTCCAATTCACATTCCAAGTAATATTCGGCATGCTAATTACATTGCCGGTTGCCAAATTGCATTATCTCTTATAGTTTCCGAGATATGGACTATCGATAATTTACACCTTAGGCTCTGCTTCTCACTTGGGCCCAAATTGTAAAATGGTCTTACCTATTGGCGATTTCGTTCCAATTCACATTCCAAGTAATATTCGGCATGCTAATTACATTGCCGGTTGCCAAATTGTATTATCTCTTATAGTTTCCGAGATATGGACTATCGATAATTTACACCTTAGGCTCTGCTTCTCACTTGGGCCCAAATTGTAAAATGGTCTTATCTATTGGCGATTTCGTTCCAATTCACATTCCAAGTAATATTCGGCATGCTAATTACATTGCCGGTTGCCAAATTGCATTATCTCTTATAGTTTCCGAGATATGGACTATCGATAATTTACACTTTAGGCTCTGCTTCTAACTTGGGCCCAAATTGTAAAATGGTCTTATCTATTGGCGATTTCGTCCCAATTCACATTCCAAGTGATATTCGGCATGCTAATTACATTGCCGGTTGCGAAATTGCATTATCTCTTATAGTTTCCGAGATATGGACTATCAATAATTTACACCTTACGCTCTGCTTCTAACTTGGGCCCAAATTGTAAAATGGTCTTATCTATTGGCGATTTCGTTCCAATTCACATTCCAAGTAATATTCGGCATGCTAATTACATTGCCATTTGCCAAATTGCATTATCTCTTATAGTTTCCGAGATATGGACTATCGATAATTTACACCTTAGGCTCTGCTTCTAACTTGGGCCCAAATTGTAAAATGGTCTTATCTATTGGCGATTTCGTTCCAATTCACATTCCAAGTAATATTCGGCATGCTAATTACATTGACGGTTGCCAAATTGCATTATCTCTTATAGTTTCCGAGATATGGACTATCGATAATTTACACCTTAGGCTCTGCTTCTAACTTGGGCCCAAATTGTAAAATGGTCTTATCTATTGACGATTTCGTTCCAATTCACATTCCAAGTAATATTCGGCATGCTAATTACATTGCCGGTTGCCAAATTGCATTATCTCTTATAGTTTCCGAGATATGGACTATCGATAATTTACACCTTAGGCTCTGCTTCTAACTTGGGCCCAAATTGTAAAATGGTCTTATCTATTGGCGATTTCGTTCCAAATCACATTCCAAGTAATATTCGGCATGCTAATTACATTGCCGGTTGCCAAATTGCATTATCTCTTATAGTTTCCGAGATATGGACTATCGATAATTTACACTTTAGGCTCTGCTTCTAACTTGGGCCCAAATTGTAAAATGGTCTTATCTATTGGCGATTTCGTCCCAATTCACATTCCAAGTGATATTCGGCATGCTAATTACATTGCCGGTTGCGAAATTGCATTATCTCTTATAGTTTCCGAGATATGGACTATCAATAATTTACACCTTAGGCTCTGCTTCTAACTTGGGCCCAAATTGTAAAATGGTCTTATCTATTGGCGATTTCGTTCCAATTCACATTCCAAGTAATATTCGGCATGCTAATTACATTGCCATTTGCCAAATTGCATTATCTCTTATAGTTTCCGAGATACGGACTATCGATAATTTACACCTTAGGCTCTGCTTCTAACTTGGGCCCAAATTGTAAAATGGTCTTATCTATTGGCGATTTCGTTCCAATTCACATTCCAAGTAATATTCGGCATGCTAATTACATTGCCCGTTGCCAAATTGCATTATCTCTTATAGTTTCCGAGATATGGACTATCGATAATTTACACCTTAGGCTCTGCTTCTAACTTGGCCCAAATTGTAAAATGGTCTTATCTATTGACGATTTCGTTCCAATTCACATTCCAAGTAATATTCGGCATGCTAATTACATTGCCGGTTGCCAAATTGTATTATCTCTTATAGTTTCCGAGATATGGACTATCGATAATTTACACCTTAGGCTCTGCTTCTAACTTGGGCCCAAATTGTAAAATGGTCTTATCTATTGACGATTTCGTTCCAATTCACATTCCAAGTAATATTCGGCATGCTAATTACATTGCCGGTTGCCAAATTGCATTATCTCTTATAGTTTCCGAGATATGGACTATCGATAATTTACACCTTAGGCTCTGCTTCTAACTTGGGCCCAAATTGTAAAATCGTCTTATCTATTGACGATTTCGTTCCGATTCACATTCCAAGTAATATTCGGCATGCTAATTACATTTCCGGTTGCCAAATTGCATTATCTCTTATAGTTTCCGAGATATGGACTATCGATAATTTACACCTTAGGCTCTGCTTCTAACTTGGGCCCAAATTGTAAAATGGTCTTATCTATTGGCAATTTCGTTCCAATTCACACTCCAAGTAATATTCGGCATGCTAATTACATTGCCCGGTTGCGAAATTGCCATTATCTCTTATAGTTTTCCGAGATATGGACTATCAATAATTTACACCTTTGGCTCTGCTTCTAACTTGGGCCCAAATTGTAAAATGGTCTTATCTATTGGCGATTTCGTTCCAATTCACATTCCAAGTAATATTCGGCATGCTAATTACATTGCCGGTTGCCAAATTGCATTAACTCTTATAGTTTCCGAGATATGGACTATCGATAATTTACACCTTAGGCTCTGCTTCTAACTTGGGCCCAAATTGTAAAATGGTCTTATCTATTGGCGATTTCGTTCCAATTCACATTCCAAGTAATATTCGGCATGCTAATTACATTGCCGGTTGCCAAATTGCATTATCTCTTATAGTTTCCGAGATATGGACTATCGATAATTTACACCATAGGCTCTGCTTATAACTTGGGCCCAAATTGTAAAATGGTCTTATCTATTGGCGATTTCGTTCCAATTCACATTCCAAGTAATATTCGGCATGCTAATTACATTGCCGGTTGCCAAATTGCATTATCTCTTATAGTTTCCGAGATATGGACTATCGATAATTTACACCTTAGGCTCTGCTTCTAACTTGGGCCCAAATTGTAAAATGGTCTTATCTATTGGCGATTTCGTTCCAATTCACTTTCCAAGTAATATTCGGCATGCTAATTACATTGCCGGTTGCCAAATTGCATTATCTCTTATAGTTTCCGAGATATGGACTATCGATAATTTACACCTTAGGCTCTGCTTCTAACTTGGGCCCAAATTGTAAAATGGTCTTATCTATTGGCGATTTCGTTCAAATTCACATTCCAAGTAATATTCGGCATGCTAATTACATTGCCGGTTGCCAAATTGCATTATCTCTTATAGTTTCCGAGATATGGACTATCGATAATTTACACCTTAGGCTCTGCTTCTAACTTGGACCCAAATTGTAAAATGGTCTTATCTATTGGCGATTTCGTTCCAATTCACATTCCAAGTAATATTCGGCATGCTAATTACATTGCCGGTTGCCAAATTGCATTATCTCTTATAGTTTCCGAGATATGGACTATCGATAATTTACACCTTAGGCTCTGCTTCTAACTTGGGCCCAAATTGTAAAATGGCCTTATCTATTGGCGATTTCGTTCCAATTCACATTCCAAGTAATATTCGGCATGCTAATTACATTGCCGGTTGCCAAATTGCATTATCTCTTATAGTTTCCGAGATATGGACTATCGATAATTTACACCTTAGGCTCTGCTTCTAACTTGGGCCCAGATTGTAAAATGGTCTTATCTATTGGCGATTTCGTTCTAATTCACACTCCAAGTAATATTCGGCATGCTAATTACATTGCCGGTTGCGAAATTGCATTATCTCTTATAGTTTCCGAGATATGGACTATCAATAATTTACACCTTAGGCTCTGCTTCTAACTTGGGCCCAAATTGTAAAATGGTCTTATCTATTGGCGATTTCGTTCCAATTCACATTCCAAGTAATATTCGGCATGCTAATTACATTGCCGGTTGCCAAATTGCATTATCTCTTATAGTTTCCGAGATATGGACTATCGATACTTTACACCTTAGGCTCTGCTTCTAACTTGGGCCCAAATTGTAAAATGGCCTTATCTATTGGCGATTTCGTTCCAATTCACATTCCAAGTAATATTCGGCATGCTAATTACATTGCCGGTTGCCAAATTGCATTATCTCTTATAGTTTCCGAGATATGGACTATCGATAATTTACACCTTAGGCTCTGCTTCTAACTTGGGCCCAAATTGTAAAATGGTCTTATCTATTGGCGATTTCGTTCCAATTCACATTCCAAGTAATATTCGGCATGCTAGTTACATTGCCGGTTGCCAAATTGCATTATCTCTTATAGTTCCCGAGATATGGACTATCGATAATTTACACCTTAGGCTCTGCTTCTAACTTGGGCCCAAATTGTAAAATGGTCTTATCTATTGGCGATTTCGTTCCAATTCACTTTCCAAGTAATATTCGGCATGCTAATTACATTGCCGGTTGCCAAATTGCATTATCTCTTATAGTTTCCGAGATATGGACTATCGATAATTTACACCTTAGGCTCTGCTTCTAACTTGGGCCCAAATTGTAAAATGGTCTTATCTATGGCGATTTCGTTCCAAATCACATTCCAAGTAATATTCGGCATGCTAATTACATTGCCGGTTGCCAAATTGCATTATCTCTTATAGTTTCCGAGATATGGACTATCGATAATTTACACCATAGGCTCTGCTTCTAACTTGGGCCCAAATTGTAAAATGGTCTTATCTATTGGCGATTTCGTTCCAATTCACATTCCAAGTAATATTCGGCATGCTAATTACATTGCCGGTTGCCAAATTGCATTATCTCTTATAGATTCCGAGATATGGACTATCGATACTTTACACCTTAGGCTCTGCTTCTAACTTGGGCCCAAATTGTAAAATGGTCTTATCTATTGGCGATTTCGTTCCAATTCACATTCCAAGTAATATTCGGCATGCTAATTACATTGCCGGTTGCCAAATTGCATTATCTCTTATAGTTTCCGAGATATGGACTATCGATAATTTACACCTTAGGCTCTGCTTCTAACTTGGGCCCAAATTGTAAAATGGTCTTATCTATTGGTGATTTCGTTCCAATTCACATTCCAAGTAATATTCGGCATGCTAATTACATTGCCGGTTGCCAAATTGCATTATCTCTTATAGTTTCCGAGATATGGACTATCGATAATTTACACCTTAGGCTCTGCTTCTAACTTGTGCCCAAATTGTAAAATGGTCTTATCTATTGGCGATTTCGTTCCAATTCACATTCCAAGTAATATTCGGCATGCTAATTACATTGCCGGTTGCCAAATTGCATTATCTCTTATAGTTTCCGAGATATGGACTATCGATAATTTACACCTTAGGCTCTGCTTCTAACTTGGGCCCAAATTGTAAAATGGTCTTATCTATTGGCGATTTCGTTCTAATTCACACTCCAAGTAATATTCGGCATGCTAATTACATTGCCGGTTGCGAAATTGCAGTATCTCTTATAGTTTCCGAGATATGGACTAACAATAATTTACACCTTAGGCTCTGCTTCTAACTTGGGCCCAAATTGTAAAATTGTCTTATCTATTGGCGATTTCGTTCCAATTCACATTCCAAGTAATATTCGGCATGCTAATTACATTGCCGGTTGCCAAATTGCATTATCTCTTATAGTTTCCGAGATATGGACTATCGATAATTTACACTTTAGGCTCTGCTTCTAACTTGGGCCCAAATTGTAAAATGGTCTTATCTATTGGCTATTTCGTTCCAATTCACATTCCAAGTAATATTCGGCATGCTAATTACATTGCCGGTTGCCAAATTGCATTATCTCTTATAGTTTCCGAGATATGGACTATCGATAATTTACACCTTAGGCTCTGCTTCTAACTTGGGCCCAAATTGTAAAATGGTCTTCTCTATTGGCGATTTCGTTCCAATTCACATTCCAAGTAATATTCGGCATGCTAATTACATTGCCGGTTGCCATATTGCATTAACTCTTATAGTTTCCGAGATATGGACTATCGATAATTTACACCTTAGGCTCTGCTTCTAACTTGGGCCCAAATTGTAAAATGGTCTTATCTATTGGCGATTTCGTTCCAATTCACATTCCAAGTAATATTCGGCATGCTAATTACATTGCCGGTTGCCAAATTGCATTATCTCTTATAGTTTCCGAGATATGGACTATCGATAATTTACACCATAGGCTCTGCTTCTAACTTGGGCCCAAATTGTAAAATGGTCTTATCTATTGGCGATTTCGTTCCAATTCACATTCCAAGTAATATTCGGCATGCTAATTACATTGCCGGTTGCCAAATTGCATTATCTCTTATAGTTTCCGAGATATGGACTATCGATAATTTACACCTTAGGCTCTGCTTCTAACTTGGGCCCAAATTGTAAAATGGTCTTATCTATTGGCGATTTCGTTCCAATTCACATTCCAAGTAATATTCGGCATGCTAATTACATTGCCGGTTGCCAAATTGCATTATCTCTTATAGTTTCCGAGATATGGACTATCGATAATTTACACCTTAGGCTCTGCTTCTAACTTGGGCCCAATTGTAAAATGTTCTTATCTATTGGCGATTTCGTTCCAATTCACATTCCAAGTAATATTCGGCATGCTAATTACATTGCCGGTTGCCAAATTAAATTATCTCTTATAGTTTCCGAGATATGGACTATCGATAATTTACACCTTAGGCTCTGCTTCTAACTTGGGCCCAAATTGTAAAATGGTCTTACCTATTGGCAATTTCGTTCCAATTCACATTCCAAGTAATATTCGGCATGCTAATTACATTGCCGGTTGCCAAATTGCATTATCTCTTATAGTTTCCGACATATGGACTATCGATAATTTACACCTTAGGCTCTGCTTCTAACTTGGGCCCAAATTGTAAAATGGTCTTATCTATTGGCGATTTCGTTCCAATTCACATTCCAAGTAATATTCGGCATGCTAATTACATTGCCGGTTGCCAAATATTGCATTATCTCTTATAGTTTCCGAGATATGGACTATCGATAATTTACACCTTAGGCTCTGCTTCTAACTTGGGCCCAAATTGTAAAATGGTCTTACCTATTGGCGATTTCGTTCCAATTCACATTCCAAGTAATATTCGGCATGCTAATTACATTGCCGGTTGCCAAATTGCATTATCTCTTATAGTTTCCGAGATATGGACTATCGATAATTTACACCTTAGGTTCTGCTTCTAACTTGGGCCCAAATTGTAAAATGGTCTTATCTATTGGCGATTTCGTTCCAATTCACATTCCAAGTAATATTCGGCATGCTAATTACATTGCCGGTTGCCAAATTGCATTATCTCTTATAGTTTCCGAGATATGGACTATCGATAATTTACACCTTAGGCTCTGCTTCTAACTTGGGCCCAAATTGTAAAATGGTCTTATCTATTGGCGATTTCGTTCCAATTCACATTCCAAGTAATATTTGGCATGCTAATTACATTGCCGGTTGCCAAATTGCATTATCTCTTATAGTTTCCGAGATATGGACTATCGATAATTTACACCTTATGCTCTGCTTCTAACTTGGGCCCAAATTGTAAAATGGTCTTATCTATTGGCGATTTCGTTCCAATTCACACTCCAAGTAATATTCGGCATGCTAATTACATTGCCGGTTGCGAAATTGCATTATCTCTTATAGTTTCCGAGATATGGACTATCAATAATTTACACCTTAGGCTCTGCTTCTAACTTGGGCCCAAATTGTAAAATGGTCTTATCTATTGGCGATTTCGTTCCAATTCACATTCCAAGTAATATTCGGCATGCTAATTACATTGCCGGTTGCCAAATTGCATTATCTCTTATAGTTTCCGAGATATGGACTATCGATAATTTACACCTTAGGCTCTGCTTCTAACTTGGGCCCAAATTGTAAAATGGCCTTATCTATTGGCGATTTCGTTCCAATTCACATTCCAAGTAATATTCGGCATGCTAATTACATTGCCGGTTGCCAAATTGCATTATCTCTTATAGTTTCCGAGATTTGGACTATCGATAATTTACACCTTAGGCTCTGCTTCTAACTTGGGCCCAAATTGTAAAATGGTCTTACCTATTGGCGATTTCGTTCCAATTCACATTCCAAGTAATATTCGGTATGCTAATTACATTGCCGGTTGCCAAATTGCATTATCTCTTATAGTTTCCGAGATATGGACTATCGATAATTTACACCTTAGGCTCTGCTTCTAACTTGGGCCCAAATTGTAAAATGGTCTTATCTATTGGCGATTTCGTTCCAATTCACATTCCAAGTAATATTCGGCATGCTAATTACATTGCCGGTTGCCAAATTGCATTATCTCTTATAGTTTCCGAGATATGGACTATCGATAATTTACACCTTAGGCTCTGCTTCTCACTTGGGCCCAAATTGTAAAATGGTCTTACCTATTGGCGATTTCGTTCCAATTCACATTCCAAGTAATATTCGGCATCCTAATTACATTGCCGGTTGCCAAATTGCATTATCTCTTATAGTTTCCGAGATATGGACTATCGATAATTTACACCTTAGGCTCTGCTTCTCACTTGGGCCCAAATTGTAAAATGGTCTTATCTATTGGCGATTTCGTTCCAATTCACATTCCAAGTAATATTCGGCATGCTAATTACATTGCCGGTTGCCAAATTGCATTATCTCTTATAGTTTCCGAGATATGGACTATCGATAATTTACACTTTAGGCTCTGCTTCTAACTTGGGCCCAAATTGTAAAATGGTCTTATCTATTGGCGATTTCGTCCCAATTCACATTCCGAGTGATATTCGGCATGCTAATTACATTGCCGGTTGCGAAATTGCATTATCTCTTATAGTTTCCGAGATATGGACTATCAATAATTTACACCTTACGCTCTGCTTCTAACTTGGGCCCAAATTGTAAAATGGTCTTATCTATTGGCGATTTCGTTCCAATTCACATTCCCAAGTAATATTCGGCATGCTAATTACATTGCCATTTGCCAAATTGTATTATCTCTTATAGTTTCCGAGATATGGACTATCGATAATTTACACCTTAGGCTCTGCTTCTAACTTGGGCCCAAATTGTAAAATGGTCTTATCTATTGGCGATTTCGTTCCAATTCACATTCCAAGTAATATTCGGCATGCTAATTACATTGCCGGTTGCCAAATTGCATTATCTCTTATAGTTTCCGAGATATGGACTATCGATAATTTACACCTTAGGCTCTGCTTCTAACTTGGGCCCAAATTGTAAAATGGTCTTATCTATTGACGATTTCGTTCCAATTCACATTCCAAGTAATATTCGGCATGCTAATTACATTGCCGGTTGCCAAATTGTATTATCTCTTATAGTTTCCGAGATATGGACTATCGATAATTTACACCTTAGGCTCTGCTTCTAACTTGGGCCCAAATTGTAAAAATGGTCTTATCTATTGACGATTTCGTTCCAATTCACATTCCAAGTAATATTCGGCATGCTAATTACATTGCCGGTTGCCAAATTGCATTATCTCTTATAGTTTCCGAGATATGGACTATCGATAATTTACACCTT